>NW_027529433.1:4861252-5009170 GCF_008692635.1 Crocuta crocuta
TTGAAATTTTACATGGCTTCATTTGATAAAACCCATAGATGTACCAACCAACAAGTTTGAATGGCTTGTTAATTTTACACATTTAGGGAATAGGTAAAACAGGTTAAAGGAAACTCTCAAAAATTAATATTTGGCTTACTTTAGCTGCTTCTTCCTTAGATAATCAGTGCCCTTCAACCAAGTTTTAAAAGAATGGTGCATAGCTGGAAAAGGTTATCAGTTAACCAGTCTTTCAACAAATCAGCACAGGGAATCATAATGTATCAGTTTTTAAACTTGACCAGATTATGTATATTCTGAGTGCTTTATAAGAGTGTATTTTTATATATATGTGGCTCAATACTTATTTCAAAGCTGTCAGCCAAAAGGTGCTTTACATAACAATAGACATTGAAATAATCTGAGCAGGAGTCAGATTAAACATCAGAGTTATGTATCATGATTGTGTGTAATTTCTCAGATCTCCAGGAATAGTTTGGGTAAAGTAATGAATACAGGTTAATGTCCTTTACATTCTTTGCAGACTTTAGTATCTTTGGATCAAACTGGTTCTCTTTTGCTTCTAGTAAGAACTTTGGAGGTTATGGTTTTCTTAGTGTAAGTTTTTTTAAACTTGTATGTTTCTGTTAATAAACACGAATGGAGTATCTTCTTCATTCCAACATTTTGGTATAAGCTGCAGCAAATTAAAAAAGTAAGCCATGGTTACAGGTTTAAGGCACATCTTAAGAGCCCTATGGAAATGGAAACCATAAACACAAGAGTACAGTAATATGTGAGTAGAGCTGCATTGGAGGTCTGTATAAGGTGCCTTGGGTTCTTGATAGAAGATATTACTATTGCTGCCAAATATTCAGAGAAAAATCCTTTTATCTTGGATTAAAATGCTAAATGTGTTCTCTAATATAATATATAGATGTAGAACTTCCACCAAGAAACACTTTGCCATTCTGCATATGTAGAATTGAATTGAGCTTTTTGTGAGCAGCATTTGCTTATATTTGCTTTTATTTCTGGTGGTTCCACTTTTCCTGGTTGCATAAGCACCCTTGGGTACACCTGCATTATTTATCCCAGCAGTTACAACATTAACTTTGACATGAATGGTTGCAAAGTGCTTAAGAATCTGGATCTGGAGACATAGTTTATGTAACCTTTTTAATCTGACTTTTTTATTGTGTTCGTTTCAGAGAAAGATGGCTCTAGAAAAAAATGTAACATTTTTGAGAGTTTCTTTAGGATTATTGCTCTTTTAATACCTACCCACTCTCTTTCCGTAACCTAGGTTTTCATTATCCTAAACTTGTTCTGCCCCACCCACACCTACCCTGCCAAATGTCTGTGACTACTACTACTTTGAAAATATCCCCTTTTGCTTCTATAAAATTCATATAAAATGTTTCTATGTGCATCCTTTATCAGAAAGACTTTTAAATACTAACTGAAGAAGATTAAGAGGTAATATGCAGTACATTAAATTAGAGCCTTTGGAACACAGTTCCTCTTTTATTTTTTTCATTCATTCTCAGTACCTATCATTTACCCAAATGCATCAAAACCAACTCAATGTGATCATTAAAAATATGTCAGGGGTATTTAAGAGAGGGAGTTTTTAAAAACCAGTCCTCTAAATGATTGTGACAAATAACTATCCAGGTTTGAGAGCCACTCAAATTTATTAGTGTCTTTGCTAGTTGAAACTTAAATCTAATGAGAATATACTATAGGAAAAGCAGAATTTTTGATGCCTCTCAAACCACAGATCAGCCATTGTAAGATGTATGCAAACAAATATATAACATAGACTCCACAGATAGGTTTTATGACACAAGAATTTGAAACAGTAGGTTTTAACTAGACAGCACAATTACCTTTATTGGTTTCCAGTTACTCCTGCAGTACATTATCAGAAACTGGGTAGCTTTTAACAGTGCAAATTTATTACTATCTTACAGTTCAGAAGTCAAAAAATGGGCCTCACTGAGCTAAAATTCAGGTATCAGCATGTCTGTATTCTTTCTGAAGTCTCTCAGAATCCTTCTTGACGTTTCCTGCTTTTAGAGATTGCCCACATTCCTTGCCCACAGATGGAGCCCTGCTGTGGAGTTTATGACCAGCTGCCTAACCAAACAATTCTTATTTGCAGCAGGAAGTTTTACTTAAACTCTAGTCATAAGCACTCAAATTTGAAAATTTCAGGTCAGTCATGTTAAATTAAATTTTCTATATTTTCATCTTCCTATTGTTACCTTATTGATGTTTCTTTAAGTTAGAATTTTTATTTACATNGCTCCATGGGCTCTTCCATCTTTCACAGAATGACTGATTGAGTTGTTGTCACATTGCGTCGTTCTAACACTGGCTCTCCTGCCTCCTTAACTTATCCTTATAAGGTCTGTATGATTACACTGGCCCACCTAGATAATCAGGAAAATCTCCCTCTCTCAAAATCAGCTGATTAGCAACCTTAATTCCCCCTAATCGTGCATGTTACATATTCATAGGTTCTGTGGCGTAGGACTTGGATACCTTTGGGGGCCATCATTCTGTATACCACCTCACCTCTAAAGAGGAAAATGACTCAGACACTCTTGCCTCACCTGTGAAATGGAAGAGGGGAGGAAGGACAGGGCCGTGGCATTTGTGGAGATCATTCTGATGGAGAACCAGAGCCCAGCACCACACCATGGTGATCACTCACACTTATTCCTAGAATTCAGATGGAGCCCTGCTGTGGAGTTTATGACCAGCTGCCTAACCAAACAATTCTTATTTGCAGCAGGAAGTTTTACTTAAACTCTAGTCATAAGCACTCAAATTTGAAAATTTCAGGTCAGTCATGTTAAATTAAATTTTCTATATTTTCATCTTCCTATTGTTACCTTATTGATGTTTCTTTAAGTTAGAATTTTTATTTCCATTTCTTACCGACTTTCATTTATTAGAATCAGAATTACAGTAGTATTTCTCAGTGAAACATTGATTTATCTCAATAGATCATGAAAACATTTCAAATGACTTGAGGTTTTATTCAGTTTTTAAAATATTTTAGGGGCACCTATGTGGCACAGTCGGTTGAGTGTCTGACTTCAGCTCAGGTCATGATCTCATGGTTCATGAGTTAGAGCCCACTTCAGATCTTCTGTTCTCCTCTCTTTGACCCTCCCCCACTCGCACTCTCCCAAAAATAAATACTTAAAAATACATACTAAAATATTTAACTGTTTCCTACCAAATATAATTATAGGCACAAATAACTCACTTGTGCAGTTAAGGCAACACAGTTCAAAACGTGTATGTGTGTGTATTTGTTTTGTATTTCAGTGCTGTTTGTTGGGGCCAGACATGGTAACATTTCCCATTCAAGGGCTGGAAGCTAAAAAGCTTTTGAAACTGAATCACTGCATAAGCCTTTTGTGGAAAAAAAAATTATTTATATCTCTTTTAAAATTATGCGGGGCGCCTGGGTGGCTCAGTCGGTTGAGCGTCTGACTTTAGCTCAGGTCATGATCTCACGGTTCGTGGGTTCAAGACCCGGGTCGGGCTCTGTGCTGACAGCTAGCTCAGAGCCCGGAGACTGTCTTCAAATTCTGTGTCTCCCTCTCTCTCTGACCCTCCCCTGCTCATGCTGTCTCTATCTCTCTCTCAAAAATAAATAAAAACATTTTTTAAAAATTATGCAAAAATTTTGAAGAAATTTACTGTCCAGGCTTAGCACTTAGCTAATTTTTACCTAATGCATAAAAAGAAAGTTTATACATTGAAGTACATAAAGGTTACAGTATGAAAAGTAAATTATAGGAAATGTCAAAATCAAATGTGGCTAATATCATTTTGGGCTGGAGTAGGTTCAGGAAGAGCTATGTGGATCAATTAGGGCTTGTAATTGAGCAATTTATTAGGGGGGGTAGTATCTGATATTTTAAATCATATGATTTACTGTGAATTATGAAGAACTAACAAGTGAGTTCTGTGTACAAGACTGACAAAAAATGAGGGGTACACTACACTAAAATTTAGAATTGAAACAGTGTATATCGAGGGCTGTGCTTTTAGGCTTTATAAAGACTTTTTTCATCAAAGTGTTCTAGGTCTAGGAATACCTATTCTTAAAATGACAGTTTTCTGAAAAGACTCAACACAAGAAGAGATGGAAAATTGTTTCATATCCTATGATTATACTGCTGGAACTAGTTCTTTTTTATGTGAATGATAATCAAAGCTAATCTTCTCAAAGCTTACTCGCTATCTGACTTTGTGTTTACACTAAATGATTAACTTAATTTTTCCTGTCCCCGGGAGCTGAATGTGGAGAGGAACCCTAAGTGTCCACTGCTATTTCCTGGTGGAGTAAAGTCTAAAATGAGAGGATAGTGGGCAGAAATAATTTAATAAAGACAGAATAGGAGCTAAAGTTAGGTTTTGTTGTAAGTTGGGTGGAGAGTTAACTGATGCAGCAGTGGGTGGACGGATGGTAAGACTACATTCATGCCACAGGAAATCTGGGAATGACTTGCCTATGACTTCTTTCCCGTTTTCAAGATAACTTCTTCAGTAAACTCAGAGAAAACAGGCGAAATGTACTACAACTCAATGATAAGGTAGGTGGGCAATATCCTGTGTAGAAATGGTACTATGTTCTTAAAGAATCAGATTTATTTCTGGACAGCGACCTTTTTAAAAGCAATACATCGTTCTCCATCCAACAAATGCCTGCCGTGGCCAATAATATGTTGGCATGTCCATTTTCAGCTGGTAGTACAAAATAAATGAAAGCCAAGGACATTACAATTGGGAGGGAAGAAGAACTATTATTTAAAAGGCTTTTAAATGATGTCACTATATATTCTTTTAACAACATCCTCTAAAAGCCTTTGAACAAATAGTCCCTTCCTCAGTTGTTAACAAAGACTGTACTAGGGACTGTTCTTTAAAAGGCTGTTAAATGGTGATACTATATTTTTTAACATCAACATCATTTAGAAACCTTTTAGAGAACGGTCCTCTTCACCCACATCTAACAGAGAGGGGAAAAAAGGACATGGGGGAAGGAATTACTTTTTTAAAGGCCTTTGGATGGTACTATCAATAAATACAGCAATTTTGCTTTAAAAGCCCTTCTCCAATGGTGATTCAGCTTTTTGATATGTACTTCTAACCTGATGACCCTATGTTACCTGACAGATTGGTGTTTTAACGTTGACTGAAAACTCAATTTACTAATAATCCCAATAATGCCTTTATTGAACAGTTTAAAAATCAATTTCACATATACAATCTCCTTTTATCCTCACAAGAACTCAGTGAAACAGACAGGATATGTATAATTAGCTCCATTTTACAGAAGAGAAAAACAGAAGCTAAGTGACGCTGTGATTTAGGTCAGGCCTCACTTCCAGTGCATGGCTGAGTTGAAACTCTAACCCATGTCCCTTACCTTCTGGCCTAGTGTCCCATCCAGGTGCCTCGGGTTCATTGCTTTTTTTGTTTTTTTCTTAAGTAATATTCTGCATTGGTCCTTGCAACGTGTTCAAATTCTAAGAATTAACTCCTTACAACTAGAATAAAAGTGGGATTCTCTAATTTCATTGCTAAAGATAGCTATGTAGATAATAGAGGTTTTATTAATGCTGTAACACTGATGAAATAAATATAAAATATCTCAGAGCATAGGAGTTAGTCTTCCTCTGATGTTACAGCATTCAGACTTCTCTTGAGATTCCTTTGCTTTTTGATGCTTACGAAATTATCACTTGAAATCCACTTACACATGCCTAGTTTATTAGAGAACTGATATTTTAAACATAATTCTAATCTCATTTTATTGATTTGCTTTCAAAACTTCTTTTGACTAGAGGTACTCAATCACAATTAAGATCATATTTAAGATAGTTTCCTCAATTATTAATCATCTTTGGAAAGAAATAAATACTGGCTTTTCCTATTTCCTGTAGTTCTCTGAAGGAGAGAAGAAAATCTCCCCAACAGTTTGCACGACTGATCTTTTTTTTCCCTTTTATTATAAGGAGTATTTTGTATTTATTAAAAAGGGAATTATAGCTTATTGCTCGACAGAAATTACACTTAAAAACATTAAATTCCAATCTTAGTTCTGCCACTGTTTTTTTAATCTGTGCAAATATTATCTTTAATAATAATTAAAGCACACTTTCATATGCAATATCTGACTATATTTTTTTTTTTTTTTTTTTTTTTTGGAGAGAGAGAGAGAAAACAAACAGGGGAGGGATAGAGGGAAAAGGAGAAAGAGAATCTTAAGTAAGTCCCATGCCCAGTGCAGAGCCTGATGCAGGGCTCAAACCCACAAACGGTGAGATCATGACCTGTGCCAAAATCAAGAGTCTGACGCCTAACCAACCGACTGAGCCACCCAGGCACCCCTCTCAGTATATCCTTTTCAAATCCAGTGAATTAGGTAGTGTTACCATTTATTTTACAAATTCAAGCTCAGAGAAACTAATTGATTTTCTTTTCACCAAGTAACCTGAAGGGCTGCTAACTTAAAATCCAGTGTTTTCTTTCTTAACCACTGCTCACCATAAGTCTGCTTGACAATAAGGAAGTCATAGCCTTTGTTGCTTCTGAAGAAAAATGGTTCACATGTCAAAAATAGGTATAAGCTGAGCATACATGAACCAGTGTCAGAGTACAGTCACCTAGACCCTAATCCCAGGACTTGATCCAAAAAAATTCATAGCCAAGTGACTTTAATGAAGAGAAGCTGAGCTCATCAGTGGGCTTTGCTACCAGAGACATGAACTCCAAAGATGCTTAGGTTCCTATGTTATAAATCAAGTTCTTCTTCCCATCCCTACCTCCTCACTGAAGAATTTAAAATATTTATGCAGAGATCGGGAAAAAAAAATACGTGTGTGTGTCTTCTGATGGTCTCAAAGGACCTCTTCCCATCCTCACACTGTCAAGAATTGCTGAGCTACTTGTGGTATGTCTGGCATCTGTGATGTGAAAGGGTACTTTCTACCCGTATCAGATTCAGAGAAGGCGTTCCTAGAGGGACCTGTTATTTAACATTAAAGCAGCCATAATAAAACTGACTTTCCAATTTGTGTATCAACTAAGACATAACTTCTTTTCCTTCCTCTAGGACTTCATCTAGATGAGATCCATATCCTTCTGTCCCCTAAGTTACAATTCATTTAAGTGGAAGCAGCATGGCCAGTGTTTAGATGGAGTGGTCCCATCTGTAAAATATGTAGAACAGCTACTAATTTCTCTCACGTACTTCTGTAAAATATTATTATATAACCTAGTTTTTCTCTGAGAATCACCATTTCTATCTCCCTATCCTACTGGAAATATTCTCGGCATGACCTCACTCGTAATGCTCTATACTTCTGTATTTGATGAAATCATTTATTACAAGCAAGGTTATTTATGTGAAGCTCCCCAAGTGTTACTTCTAGGTCGTTCCCTTGTCATCCTCATTCTCCTTCCTCTCTTGAGGCGCATCCCATCTTACCCTACCTTCTTCCCTTCCTTGTCATTCTCATCTTGGAATCTCTTACTCACTACCCGTGTTCAGTGAAGATCTTGGCATCTTACATATAATTTCTCCAGCTCACCATTTTCTGGGAGAGCTCCATGTACACATTAGCAACCTGTGCAGCTGTAACCTCACAACCTGTTCATCTGTTCAGTTCTGGTAACTTTCGCCTGTACTAGATTTCAGCCCCACATGCTTATCTCCACTCTGAAATCTTGTCTTACTTCCTTACTTGTGCCTGTCATGTTCCTCAGGCCCCTCATTCCTCTGGATTTGTTTTATGCTTAGCCTAGGTTTATAACACCCTGAAAGATAAATAGTAGTTTCTTCATTTCACAGATGTGAAAATTGAGGCCTAGAGCATAACTTTTCTAGTGTCGTAGGGTGAAGTAAGGATTGTTAGGTTGCACAGCCAGAGTTTCAGCTCAAGTCGATCTGACTTCAAAACCTGGCACTTTCCACCAGTTTGCTGAGCACATAAGGGAGGTACACCTTAGGAAAATGATTTCTATAGGAGTGTGGGGTACAGATCGGAGTGTATGAAATCTAAAGAAAAGGAGACCAAGGTGCCTGGGTAGCTCAGTCAGGTAAGCATACAATTCTTGATTTCAGCTCAGGTCATCATCTCACAGTTCATGGGTTTGATCCCTGCCTTGGACTTTGTGCTGACAGTGTGGAGGCTGCTTGAGATTCTTTCTTTCTCCCTCCCTCTCTGCCCCTCCTTGCATCAGTCTCTCTCTCTCTCTCTCAAAATAAATAAACTTAAAAAATGAAGACAGAGAGACCAAGTTGAATGGGGAAGCAGAAGTAAGAGAGGAAAAGCTTAGGAAGGACACCAAATTGTTAATTATGGTTGAATCTGAGGGGAGTTTTATTTATTTGTCCACACAGTTTGAAATTATTTTCAATAATATACATTACTGTTGCTGTTTTAAATAAGCATTTTTTTAAATGCTTTAAGTGTGAATGATGACCTGAACGAAGCTGGTGGCAGGTGGACAGTAAAGAAGGAAGTGAATGCAAGGGACTTCAAACTTGTCAACTAATTGTTGAAAGTAAAGAGGGTGTCGAAGATAACTCAAGGTTCTGAGTTTGGTTACAATGGAAAAGGGCACTAACATTTTCTTTTTTATATTATGTCATTGATACTATCAGAGAAAGCAACAGAACTACTAAGGTCATACGATAATCGCATCTTTATTCGATAACACATAATTGTTTTGTACTTACATTAAATATTCTGGTTCTAATGAATTTTATTGGAACCATTTTTGCTAAACACTTTGAAAACCCTTAGCACCCTTAAACCAAAATTCAGAAAGGAAATAAAAAAAGAATAGGAGAACATACCTAAGAATAGAAAAACATGACTTTATCCATGGTTCTGGATCTGTTTTTTCATGAAAGTAGTAAGTAAAAGAACATGCACATCATTCTTGATCTCAGATTTATATAAAGCATTAAATGTATCGATAGTGAAGCTTATAGATTTACCTTTGAAGAGGAGAAAAAATAGCATATTATTAGAAGGTAATTTCCCCCTCATCTCAACACCCATATGAACTGAATGTATCCGATAATAGGCGGTCAGCAGACTTTTTTAACAGGCCAGGTAGTAAATACTTTCAGCTTTGCAGGCCACAGCCCTCAGCTCTACCACTGGAGTGTACAAAGCAGGCATAGACAATATGTAAATGAAGGAATATGGTTGCGTTCCACTGACAGTGGACTGGATTTGGTCCAGAGGTTGAGTTTGCTAATGTCTGCTTAACAGAAGTATGATACTCATTAAATGTTTGTTGATAATATATTCATATCTTTCTGCAGACATATTTTTTTACAATATGTATTATTACCAAAATAAAAGGTAAAAAGTCTCACATACTGTTTAGTAAAATAAAATATGAGAAATGAACATGATTACTTTCTGGAATACCTAAATTTACATATGTAAGGAGGAGGTTAGCTTTAGAATTATAAACCATTTATTTAAAGTAATATTTGATGGCGGCACCTGGGTGGCTCAGTCCGTTAAGCGTCTGACTCTTGGTTTCAGCTCAGGTCATGATCTCATGGTTCGTGGCCAGCCCTTCATCAGGCTTCGTGCTGACAGTGCAGAGCCTGCTTGGGATATTCTCCCTCTCTCTCTCTCTCTCTCTCTCTCTCTCTCTCTCTCACCCCCCCTCGCCCACCTCTCAAAAGAAATAAACTTATTTTAAAAAGCAGTATTTTATGGAAGATGGACATATATACTTCCTTGAGTTTATGTTTATAGTTAGAGCTAAGAGTTAAGAAAATTTGCCCTCCCCCTTCCTTTTTTTCAATCTGTACTAGGTAATGGTGCCAATACTGTGGGTTAAAAGTAAAATGGACTCACTGTCTACAGTTTACTGGGTAAAAAAAACAATACTACAGCTTTCTGCATTACAGCTCTTATCACTTAAGACATATTGGTTAAAATGCTCATTTTAAACATGAAACTGTATCTCTGTTGTACCTGTTCAGGTCATTTTTATAAATTGTGGATCTAAAAAGATACAGCTATGAAATAAGCCAAACAAAACAAAGCATTTTATATACTACAGATCTTCATATTTTTGAAGTCCAGAAACAGAATAGATTGATGATGCTTAAAAATGATTAAGTGACTAAGTGTGGATTAAAGCACAAAAAGCTGGAAAACATTGTTTTTGTAAAGCTTTACATGGATGGAAGTGTTATCTTTGAAATAGTAATGCACATGTTGAACAAGGTTTATTCTTAGGCACTTACTTGATATTCCATGTTTTATTTTTCAATTCTCATTTAAATTTTATAATTCAATCATTTTGAACGGCTATGTTCAAAAGAAGTTTTACAACTTTAATCTTAATAATCTCAAAAAAAAGCAGACATGCTATGTCATAAAATAACTATTAGTGACTAGTTTGTATCCTATAAATCTAACTTGAGTTGATAATATGGTCCATTACCAGCTAACTGCACAGAGTATTTTTCATTTTACACTCTTCAGTTACTTTTTAGTGAAGTGTTAAAAAATATGAAGCTTTTCTCCTCTCTAAAATTGCACGCTGTCTGTCTGTTATTAGGGAGATAACAGCTCTTATAAATGTTTCAGTAAGCGCTAAGTAGACAGTTATGTGCACTCTCATTCCACGCTTATTTGCTTACTGTAATAAACTGATAAAATATGTGTGGTTTGTCTCTGTGTATCTACAGGCATCATGAGTCACATAGATTTCCTTTAGAAATAATGTTGTGTCTGCAGAATTGATTGGTTATTTTCATAAACCATCTAAAAAGTACACAAACGACTTTTATTATTTAAACATATGCTGTGTAAAGATTTGTAGAGGATTATCTCATTGTTACTTGATGCTTTTTGTTCTGTTAACTCTGGAAGGAGGCTTTTTATTTTAGAATTATTACAGTAACTGAACTAATTACCTCCTCAGGAATCATAGTGAAGATAAGCCATATCATTTGTTTATGATGCAGCTAGCTTTTTAATTCTTGGAACATTATAGTTAAATAATTAAATCAAAACTAATGATTTCAAGTATTGTCTTTTATAGTATCCAGCCTTTGCAAGTTTTCTATAAGTTTTAATATTTAATGAAAATAATGCTTTTATCTTAAGCTTGATATTCTGAGAATGGTTGATTGTATCATAGAAGTCCTAATTAATAAGTTGTTCTTTGTGTGTGCCTTTTGGAAATACGGTATTTTTTGTTTATTTACAATTACACGTACATGTAATAGAAAATTTCCAGTCAAGTCATATCCTAAAGCCAACAAATATTAATATTGGTAATCTCCACTTATCACCTCAGTGTGCTCCAATGAGACTGTTTTATTTGTAGTCACAGTGTTATTTATAATTGAGCACTCAGCATCAAATAAAGCATACTTATGACCAACACTAGAGGTACATTATATGCAAACCTCTGGATTCATCTAAAATACTAAAATTATGCTTTGAATTCTGAAAATGGTTAAAACTATGCTTTGTACATTGAACATAAAAGTAGGGAGTAAATGGGGAGACCAATAATAAACATAACAAATAAGCAAATTATGTTGTTAGGTATAAAGTAGCTATGGGAAAAGAAAAATGGGGAATCAGATGGAAGACATGCAAATGGGTTAAGCCTCATTAAGAAGGTAACAATGGAGTCATTGTGAGTATCTGGAGGAAGGGCATTCCAGGAAGAGGGAACCAATACCAAGGGCCTATGGTGGGAGCAGTACTGGTGTGTACAAGGAATAGCAAGGAAATTGGGGCGGCTCGAGCAAAGTGAGTAATGGGCTCAACATTAATGGGAAATGAGATCAAAGAAATGAGGGGGATAAGCCAAAAGGAACCTTAAGGGCCTTTATAAGGATTTTTGGCTTTTCAAGTTCAGTGAAATTGGGAGCCATTGGAGGATTTTGACCAGAGGGATGACATATTTGTAACTTTATTTTAACTGATTCCTTCTGGCTATTGTGTTTAGTCTGTGCTCGGTAGGGTACAAGAGTAGAAACAGGGAGAACGATTAAAAGGCTGTTGAAATAACCCACATGTGGAATGATGGTAGATCAGACCAGGATGATAACAGTAGAATAAGAAGTGGTCAGATTTTACGTAGTTCATTCAGGTGATTATGGATTTCTCCCTGATTCCTTCCTCAGATACCAGCTATGACGTTTCTATTTTCTTGCTATACTAAGCTTATTGCTGTCATGGCATTTATCACACTGGTTGATTTACTTAGCTTTCCCCAGCTAAACAATAAAGTCCTTGGGGACTGGGATACTCTGACTTTGTCTCTGCATCCTATTCCATAGTATAGTGGTTGGCACAAATAAGTGAATGTTAGTTGAAAGAGTAAGTTATGATTAGTAATTACTTTGCATTTGAAATAGTGATGATTTTAAGGGGCAGGGAGCTCTGGAATACTCAAATATTGGACAAGACCACCTTTCTCCCCAAGATGCCCATGGGACATATAGAGTCAGAGAACAGAGAAAGGCCCCATGATACCTTATTATTAGCAGGGGCTTTGCTCTCTAACCTCACTGTAGAACTCCATTGAGTTAGGATGGCCACATCAAGGACTCCTCTTTCCTGCTGAAGATGGGACTAAGTAGTCTTGAACCAAAAGCAAGTTCTTAGATTGAACCATATGAATTGCTAATTCAACTGTTATGATCTGTAGAATTGATAGATTCATATGGTTCAAGCTATTAGAGGCCATATCTGACTCTCTTATCTCTCCATTCCGTATCAACCAGAGCTTTAGGAAAAGAGGCAAGAGAGCACATTCTCCCATTAGTTTATTCCCTCCTCTCCAAATAATGTCATGAAACCGGACTACTCCTGACCAGTAGTTGGTTGGGAAGTTAAAAGATAGAAACCTAATTTGAACTAGCCTAACCAAATTTAAAAAAAAAAAAAAAAAGAAGGAAGTTCTAGGAAGGAAGGCTAGAGTATTTCACAAAAACAAGCTTCAGCGAGGGGTAGGAATGTGTCGAATTCAAAAACTATAAAGCCCAAAGATACCAGCAGGACACTCTGTCTCTCACCCATGCTTTTCTTAGATTCTGCTTTATTTCTTCCTGAAAAGTATGGCAGGAAATATGTCCACAAACATTAGAGTTTTAAATCGCAGAATTTTAGCCTCTTGAGAGAGACAGGCTTGACTTCCCAGGCCCTGAATCCAAAAATCTGGAGAAAGAGATGCATTGGGCCAGGTATCTGTTCCTGAACCAATTAATTGCGGTCAGGTCGCAAGGTGGTATCAGAACATGCGCGCTCCATCCAGAACTGATGGTGGCAACACTCCTGGAACATGGTAGAGTGTGTTAAGCAGACAATCCCATATATAACCCTACAGGGTAAAACACTATATAGAAGCCTCCCTCAAAGGACACGACTTCAGTCATGAATTAGATAAAAGCAACCCTGAAATATTTTAATTATTTTTATTCTTTAGTGTCATAGAACATATTTGACGTCTTGTCAGCTATCAGAACATCTCCTGATAACTTAAGAAACTCATAGAAACAATCAGATCATAGCATGGACTTTCAAAAATCAAAATTAAATGAAAAAAGTAGTTTCTACTTTGTGAAGTAGTATTTTCATTAGCAAAGCCACTATCTCCTATGGTGCTACTCTGCATACTCCAGAAAGGCACCCTTGAATGTAAGCTAGATTTTTTTAAATGCTTTTTTTATTTATTTCTGGGAGATAGAGAGAGACAGCGTGAGCAGGGGAGGGTCAGACACACAGAGAGACACACAGAATCTGAAACAGGCTCCAGGCTCTGAGCTAGTTGTCGGCACAGAGCCCGACGCGGGGCTCGAACCCACGAACTGTGAGATCATGACCTGAGACGAAGTTGGACGCTTAACCGACTGAGCCACCCAGGCGCCCCTTACGTAAGCTAGATTTTAAGCCTATGTCCACCCCTCAGTCAGTTGCCACTTCACATCTGTTTTATGATAGTCTTAATAAGAATTAATTTAGCTGTTTAGAGTTAAACGAATGTGGGAAATGTTCACTGATCAAAACAAAATGAGTATCAAGAACTGTGAAGGATATGAGATACTACTCTACTTGCAAGTAAACAAGTTGCCTAAGACAATTTCATGGATACTGGTGAAAGACATGAGACTCCTGTCTCAAAGATAAGGGGCAGTTTATTACAGCAATAGCAGTAGCCAGAGTAACCTCATCTGCACTGCTTCTCTGAGCCCCAGTTCCCACAGGGTGATATGATGAAGGCCAGGTGATGACTCCGCATGTAGTGTTTTGCTTTACAAGGAGAGGAACCGTTACAGAAGATAGAAAGAGCTGTTAGCAAATCTGCCCAAACTGTGCCTCACCATAAAACATTTTCCTTTTTCCAAAGGCTGTTTGCTATACAAACATCCTTGAAAAGATTTTGAGTAGCCAGATTAATACCTTTGCTCAGAAGACATTCAAAAACATGGAAGACTGTGGAGAATGATTTCCCAACAACGAGAGAGGCAGGGGAGGGGAAATATGTAACATCTGTGCCCCTAGATCCTGGGCCAGCAAACTTTTCCTGCAAAGGGTGCAGATAGTAAATACATTTGTAAATAGTAAATATGGTAAGTACTCAGCTCTACCATTGCAAAGCAAGCATCAACAGCATGTAAATGAATATGACCATGTTCCATACACTTGATAAGCAGGAAGCCAGCCACATGTGACTTGTGCACTGTAGTGTGCCTGCCCTTACCCAAAATTACCTCTTTTGTTCATACTCGCTCAGTATCTGCCTGTTGTCCTAAATGTAATCCCTCATTTTCACAGCCCAAATCTAGATCTTTCTGTAACTAATTTATTACCTTTTATTTTGTATGCTTAGTAAGATTATTGATATTTATAAAATGTGAAGTCAGAAAAGCCATTCCCAGTGTTTAGCATCTTAGAATAGAAGCTGCCACAGATCATCTATGTTTCTGGAGTATAGATACTTGATATACAAAATATCGAACGAAAACCTTGTTTTTCCATCAGGATTAATTGAATTGCATCTGGAAATTTTTGAAGGGTTTATGGAACCTACTGGTTTTATTGGACAAAATTTCACCTATGTAATTCATCTAGGTAGTAGAGGAACTAGATATCACAGCCTTTGAGGATTGTCAGGGAGGACCTTTTTTAGATGTTGAATTTATTAGAGTGCTTCTTGAACTTGACTGAGTGTGGATAGAATGAGTGGAGAAAAGTATGTATTTCTTTCTTTGCACATCCATTAACATCTTTTTAATGATTATAATAAAGGTGCAGAATTTTGAGACAGGGTAGAAAGAAAGATATTTGGACCGTGTGTCCCAGGGTAAGACCGAGAGAGAATCAATAAACCAACGGAGACGTAGATAATCTCATGTGACTTGGGGTGTAAAGCTCCTTATATTTCTAAGCACCTTATATGATGTTTAAGTGCATATTCCTAGCTATGTGTAAACCAAACTCCTGCTTCCGTTCTGCTGCTCCACGCTTGCCTCTGTCCAAATTTGAGCTTCATTTTGTCATATTATGTGTTGCCCAAACTTTAATCAGTTTTCATAGAGGAAAAACTGCATCAACATGTATTTAATGACTTAATGACACTTGTGTGTCTGCAACAATGAAGAAAATAAAATAAGAATTACTGTCTCCGGTATGTTATCATCTAATTAAAGGAATAAGCATAAGATACTGAAAAATGTTAATTATCCAGTTAAGAGCTTGTGTTTAAGGTTGATTATTTAGCCTCAGTGACATGAGAATTTAAGATTTTTTTCAGGTAATAAATTTATAAATATTATACATATATATATACTAGTGCAATCATACACAACAATTTCTATATCTTTTTGCTTCTTTTTATGATGTCCATTATATCTGTAAATGAATGTTCCCAGCTAGGGATTGCTGTCTTGGATATGCTGATAAACTCTCCAGAATTTGTAAGGGAAATAGAACTTAGTGTGAGCATTGAAACAGAAGATTTTTGAAAATAATTTTTTAAGTTTGTGTATTTATTTTGAGAGAGTAGAGAACCAGAGGGGGAGGGGAGGGGCAGAGAGACAGGGGGACGAAGGATCCAAAGTGGACTCTGCACTGACAACACAGAGCCCTTTGTGGGGCTCTAACTCAGTAACCTCAAGATCATGACCTGAGCTGAAGTTATGCTTAACCAATTGAGCCACCCAGGTGCCCCTGAAAATATTTTTTTTACATGAATAAGAACCTAAGTTCAGAAGTGGAAGTGCTTTGAAAACTTAAAATACTAGATTATTTTCATCATCAAAAGGCCAAAGTAGAATGCACAGTAGGCCAGTTGGCCCATTATTTTATATAGCCAAAATTTAAAATTCACTCATTTTAAATTATTGTATTTTATAAATAAATTCTTGTGCATTTTTAAGATGATTATTATAAATTGCTCACTCTTAAAAATTGAGCTTTTGGAGAAGAAATACTGTATTTTAATGGTGCTTAGAAAACACTGCCTATCATGTTGTATATATGATATTTAATTCTTGGATTTTTGTTGATGAATCTTAAATTACTAATATTATTAAGTTGTAATGTCATCAGGTGTCAGTGGCATGATGAAAGTATTGAATAGGTTAATATGTATTCACAATTAAAATAGAAAACCTTGCTTAGGAGAGTACACTTGTTAGGAAAAAATCTTGTTTAGCCCTGTTTAATTACAAATTGATTTTTTTAAAAAGCTTGCTCATGTCAGGTCAAGCTACTTGCAGTACTTTGACTTTGAATGGAAAGATAGCCATCACATGATTTTAGAAAGGATGGTGTTTCTTCATTTAATATGCTCCTCTGATTCCATTCAAAATTGAGGGGAGAGTTTAACTAAAAGAGGCAAAGCTCAATGGAACGATATAGACAGATAATTAGTCAAGAAAATACTGATGGTAGTGAGGGAGTGATAAAGGACACTTTGTTTTGCCAAATAATTGAATCATATTGTAGGATTGTAAGAAATAAAGCAATGTGGTACTGGCTTAACAGTTCAATCAAGAACCACAAATATCTCCAAGTATGTAATAATCAGAACATTTGCATTTACAAGTCACTAAGGAAGCTCAGAGTAGGGAAGATCTTTTTAATTATCAAAGCAAAAGAAGAAACCACCTTGAAGGAGATCATAGTCTTCATTTTATAGTGAAAGAAATGCAAGGTAAAAAAAGTTCAAGGAGCTGAGATTCGAAATGAAGGTGCAAGATGCTCATTCTTGGTAGATGATACCATCTAACAGTTCAAAAACCTGAGAAAAATCAACTGACAAATTATTAAAACTAATAAAATAAGCAAGATGCCCAAATGTAGTGTACATAGCGAAAAACTAACAAAAAAGTTTATAAACTCAGAAAAATTTGAATATATGACAGCTTATTCTCTTCCTTTTTTTAATGTATTTTTCAAATTTACATCCAGGTTAGCATATAGTGGAGTAATGAATTTCAGTAGTAGAATCCAGTGATTCATCCCCTACATGTAACACCCAGCGCTCATTCCAACAGGTGTCCTTCTTAATGCCCCTTTCTCATTTACTTATTCTCTTATTAGGTATATGTTGTCAAAATATTTTAATATACGTTGCAGAGTATAGAAAAAATTTTAATGCTGTTTTGAAGGCATTTTCTTTTTTATATAATTTCAGATTTAATATCTGTGAGTATGATGTTTGTTATTGTGGTTTATAAAACAGGAATTCATATCCTACAATTTTCAAAGAGAATAACTATATTTACTAATTTATCTTTCTTTGTTTTTCCAATGTGCAACAGGTCAGTGCTCCTGTGTTTGTACCAGTGAAAACTCATGTGCTACTTCATCGAATGAGTGGAAAAGGACTGGCTGCCCATTATTTCTTTCCAAGACAACCTTGTATTTTTGGTGATAAGATGGTCTCTGTACAAATAACACTGAATAATACTACTGATCGAAAGATAGAAAATATCCACATAGGGGGGAAAAAACTTCCTATAGGCATGCAAATGCATGTGTTTAATCCAATAGGTAAATATTAATTCTCATTTAAAACGTTGTATTTGATAATTAAATACATTTATTTTAAAAGTAAAGTAGAATACATATTATTTTATTGACTATATTTGTTAGTATAGTCAGTTTACATTTCTTTTCTCTTTTTAAACCGAATTTATCATACAAGATGAATACACGTCTTTGCCCTTAGTGAATTGGGTGCCAGCAATGATAACATGTACCAGTATTAATGAAAGGATGGACCTGAAGAAGTAAAATTGCCTCTCATTTTACCTGTCTTCATCACTTTCTCTCAGTTTCTCTTCCTGGCCAACTTCATTCCCTGCTTGAGTTTAGTCTTCCTTTTTGAATAATATCTCCCCTTCCCTGTTTCCTTTTACATCCCGTAAATAGCAAAATGAGGAGAGGAAAGGCTGAGAGGATTTATACTACTCTGTTTGTCTTCCTTTCCAGGTATACAGTATAAAGTAGCCCATATTAGGGGTACCTGGGTGGCTCAGTAGGTTAAGCATCTAACTCTTGATTTCAGCCCAGATCATGATCTCACAGTAAGTGAGATCAAGCCCCGTCTCAGGCTCTGCACTGACAGCACAGAGCCTGCTTGGGATTTTCTCATTCTCTCTGCCTGTCCATTGAGTGCACACACTCTGTTGATCTCAAAATAAATAAATAAACTTAAAAAAGTAGTCAGTAGTATATTACTAGTATTTATACACATCATGTTTTAAAATATTTTTAATCTTTTGCTACCATTTAGAAATTAGGATGTTTTGAAGTGCCTGGCTGATGCAGTCAGTTAAGCATCCGCTTTGGCCCAGGTCATGATTTCATGGTTGATGAGTTCAGGTCCTGCTTCAGGTACACTCGAACCCTGCTTCAGGCTCCACACTCTCTCTCCCTCTCGTATAAATAAACTTAAAAAAAAACTCTTTAAAAAGAAAGAATTTTAAAAGATAGAAATCAAGATGTTTTTACATTTAAAAACCCACAAATCTCACTTTTCTTGGAAAAAGGCACACAAGATCTGGCAGTACTGGGCCTTTATTCCAACATACAACACCACCAGTTGAGGTAGAGGAGGCTGTCCCTGAGATGCAGCCTGTGCTTTCCATGTGGCCTCTGTGCTCATTACATCATATTGTCTCACCAGCTGTCATCTTCTTCCATTTTTTTTAACTATTTTGCCTGAAATACACCTTTTGAAAATTATAACAATTGTGTGTTACTTTGAGTTTAAAGGAATGTAGTAATTAGTGTTTACCTCTATTTTTTCTGTTTGGTAGAAGTGGAAGCAGTCCTAGAGTTTCACTGGGAGAAGCCCCAGGCAATATCAATTAAAACTGATAGATGGTTTCTGTCATTGAGTCCTTGAAATATTATCATTGCAAAGTTCCAGATAGTTCCTTTTTATAATACTTTAGGTGAGCAAAGCCTTTTAAGCAGGGAACTGTGCCTTCTTTACTCATTATTTCATGTAACTATTCTATTTTTCTTCATCTTCACATGAGCTTTTTGACATTGTTGAATTCTATCCTATAACTTTTCATGAGTCATTCAGCAGAGAAGTCATTCTTTGTGTTATATTCTTACACAAAGGAATAAAACAATTCCTAACATAGGACATATGGTAGATGTTTATAAGCACCCAAAGTAGAGTTAAAGTGACTTGATTTCAGAACCCACTTAATACACTTTTTAAAATAATTTGGTAATTAAGGCACAATTTAATGAATACTGAGTGTCCTCATTTTTATTAAATTATTTTGTGAAGTCATTACATTGCTAAGGAGTTCCAGAATATCCAGAATTTGTGTTCTTTTTTATTGCTTAAAATCCAGCATTTTTTACCTAGTAAAAAATTAGTTTAGTTTAAGAAATGTTAAGCTGCTGATAAATGAATTGTCTGAAGGTTGAAAATGTTATCCAAAGGTTAAAACAGTAGAACAGTATTAACATTTCTTTGAGTTGGCATAATGAGTTGATGAGTTGACCTTTTGTTGGCCTATGTAGACTAGAAGAAATAAATATAATAAATCTCATAGTATGGCCTTAACACAGAAATAAAATATGAACGTATACCATTGCCTCAATACTAGCCATAGGCTTTTCTTGTCTTTTCTTAGGTAAATTTTTACAACCATAATGTTTTATTCATTTTTTTGGCGTTTTATTGAATACTTTCAAGATACATAGTTTTTTCCTGTGCAATAACACCTGCCTCCTCTTTTATCAATAGATTACAGTAGAGTTACGGAGTATGATATATCTTAATTAGTCCTCCAAAAATATCTTATGCAACAAAAAACAAATACTGTATTTTAATCTTTTTTGTGAAATGAGGAAAATATTTAATAAGCACAATAAATTTTAAATGAAATATTTAATAATATGCGTATGTTACGGAGCCCAGCAGCTTTCTTATTTATCAACAATCTATTTTCTTTTTGCCTATAATATACAGTGACTTTTGTCTGGATTTTGCCCTGCCTTTAGCATGAAACTGTATTCCCTGCAAGAGTATTAGGCGTAATGTGCCGTGCCGTCTTTCCCAAAGAGACCGAGTATCTACGTGATTTAAAACACACACACACATGCGCGCGCACACACACACACACACACACACACACACACGCCTTAGGCATTCAGCACTATATTCACTGGCTTTATGTTAACAGTCGAAAGTTTGAGTTCAGCAAATATTTTACTTGTTACTGTACAAGTGTCACATCAAAGTCTCTGGCAGCCTGTGTGATTTCTTTTTTCATTATTAATGGTGAGGTATGATAGAGCCCATGTTTTTCAGCCATTACTGTATACCCCTTTTATGTATATAGCACTGATCCCGAAGCTGTATCCAAACACAGATGCCTGACTGAGTAAACTTCCCCAATGTAGTAGCCTTCAAATAATATAAATCCATTTTATGAATAATTTTATGCTGATTACTTTGCTCTTGAAGCATTCATATAATAAAACATGCCATTGATCATGAGCTGTCCTCCAGAATTAGTGTGGCGCTAAGCTCATAGTTAATTATCTTAAGACTGAAGATGGTACCAAACTGTGTCAAAGAGTGCTATCAACAAGGCATCTTGAGAACTGTCACTTTGTCAAACGAAATACAAGGATACATGATGTAACGTGATCTAAATCATGAATACCGTCATGTTTTGGAGATGACAGCCTTTGCTACAAACATGTCAGCTGCAAACAAGGCCAAACCCCAATATATTTATGGGGGAAGAAAGCATTAAGGATTTTCTATTCATAAAACAATATGACTAAACAGTGTAACTAACAGAGCTGTGAATTGATAAGGTGTAGCTTTAGGAGAAATGCAAGAAAAGTATATTTACAGTTATTTGCTCTATAGTAAAGCCTGTTTGCTAAAGATTTAGGCAGCAAGTTTTCTGGTACTTGTGTAGCATCCTGATAAAGTTTAGGTTTAAAACAAACGAAATTCAAATCAGTCAGCAAACCAACATATATATACTACTGGGAAACTAATAACATTTTAAAATCAGCATCAAACAAGTACCTTCCTCTAAGGCCTGATCTTCATTGAACCTACGAAACATAAGCATACTTCTTAATATATTAAGCTTATCGAATTATTCTTTGTCCTGTCTGTACTGTCATTTCTGTCATGGTTGGTGTTGAGTGGCAAACCATATTTATCAATAAGCCCTTCGATAGTCATAATATACTGGATTAGAGTGTCCTTGCTGAAATAAAACTACATCTAATAAAACATATACAGAATAAAGTATAAAGCTGTTCAGTATGACTGCAGTTATACTGAAGACTGAGCAAAGTAGAAATTAAACGCGGATGATTTCTATTGAAATATATTGCATACATAAATATTTGTACTAAATAGGTATATATATAAGATCATTCATTAGTCTGATATATAGCCAAACTTCAGAATCATAAGCAGAATAAAATGTTGTCTTAAGTCTTCTCGTTGTCAACTGAAAAGTACCAGTATTGTCTGTTGACACAGCTGTTTCTCATTCTTGGTTAGTAGAAAAATGAAGCTTCAGAAATTCCAAACCTATAAGATACCATTTTATTTGTTTTTTCATAATAACCTAATCCACTACTAAATATTCTTCCAATAATTCTTTAAGTAATGCAATCAGACTTATTTTTGTTCCAATAATGCCAGTTTTCTTGGCTAATTTCTGGATACAAATTAATTCTTTTTTCAGCTTTGCTTTAATTTGCACTTTTAAATTATGGATTTTTATTTCTCGTTGAAATTTGGGAAATTTTTTAAAATTTACTTTTTATATCTAGAATAAATAGTCCCTCATCATAAGTACATAATTTCTTAAAAGCACCAAGTGAGTCCTTTACAATTGTTCCAAACAGGAATACATTTCTTTCTCACTTTCATTATCTATAAGGACAATATTTTAAAACCTGAAATTTCTCAGGATGAGATATATTTCTGAAACAGATATGTTCTTTGAAGTGTGTGCAGAATTAAGTTGTGGAAAAGAAAGCCTTTGAGCAAAATCCTGAAGTTACTTTATAATTTGCTTTAATATTCTTAGTTTGAAGTTGTTCTTTTAAGCCATCATTAAATTTGACTGTTTTAACCAAACTACAAACATGATACAAGTTTTCAGAGTTGTGGCTGCCCCTTTTTCACATCCTCCATGGTTTCATGTCTAAATTATCTTATTTCCTAGATTCTCTTGAGCCTGAGGGATCCATTACCGTTTCAATGGGTATTGACTTTTGTGATTCTACTCAGACTGCCAGTTTCCAGTTGTGGTAAGTTCAAGTGTTCTCCTATATTTTATATTACTTGTAAAGGATAGCACATCAAAAAGTGAGCTTTCAACAGCTCTTTTCTTTGAGAGACAAACCATTTTAACAAACATGATTTTCTTTAGCAATATTTAGACTGCCATGGAATAGTTCTACACATTGTTTACAGCATATGTATTTTCAGTATTGTTACCCAGCTAACCATTACAGTCTGCCATATATGATTGAAATTCAGTTTGTTGGTTGAAGTAAGAAGCTACTGCTAACTGTTATTTTACTAAGTCTATAGTTGTAGAAAATACATGAGGAAAATTCAGGAGAAATTAAAAAACTTTAATTATGTTGAATAGACCAGAGAAGATAAGTTTTGAAATATCTTTTATATTATCTTGAGCCTCTTAAGTGAACAATTATTGATTCTGTCAGTACCTAAAATCCATACATTTTTCCTTTTTACTTTAATTTACAAACTGCCTCTGCTAAAACTTGAAGGAGAACATTTATACAGTTGGCAAAGGTTTCATGGGTGAATACTATTCAAAAGAGCTTTTCTAGGATTGCATTTTATTATGGTTACTGGTTTCATATAATGTTTTATATATTTCTGATAAAGTCCAGGAATTATTAGCAAATTAATACAAAGCTATATTCATCCACCTTAAAGAATTTTTTTTGAACTCTATGGGTCGCCTGAGTGGCTCAGTCGGTTAAGCATCCGACTTTGGCTCAGGTCATGGTCTCACGGTTCGTGGATTCGAGCCCCACGTCTGTGCTAACAGCTAGCTCAGAGCTTGGAGCCTGCTTCAGATTCTGTATCTTCCTCTCTCTCTGACCCTCCCCTGCTCACAGCTGTCTCTCTCTCTCTTTCAGAAATAAATAAAAAACATTTTTAAAAAAGAATTATTTTTGAACTCAACATATGATTTGTTATTTTGATTTGAAATTGCTTTGTTTTTATTCTAAAAAAATTGAAACATTTTATTTATCTAAATGTTAGCTAGTTTCCAACAGAATTTGCTACAATAAAAATCAGCAAGTTTAGGAAATAAACATTTTTAAATAAATGTATAGGTTAAATATAGTGAACTTTTCTTTTCCATATGCCTTTTCAGTTTACCAGTAATTCAGACCTAATATTGTACCATTTATTGCTGAAAACCTGCAATGATGAATATAAGCAATGTAGCATAACACATTGATTTTATGCAGATCATCACCTTTATGTTTTGGGAGGTCTGCTATATTAGTGATATATAAAAACGGATTACTTTTCCTAACATTGCCTAGTAATTGTTTATTATTTTTCTATTAGACAAACAACACAGATCAATATTACTGAGCACAGGACTATGAGTAACATCACTCTAAATAGATTTGCCTCCAACATCAGAGGTATATTCATTTTAATGATTTCAACAATGTGAGCCCAATGACAAAGCTCATGCACCAAGTAAGGACAAAACTAAGAACTAAAAAAATTATTTCTTCTTAACAATTTATATAAAGAACCTGCTAGATTTCTATATAATGAGATGTGTGGGGTCTTTAAATATATTATCATTACAAAAATTTCCTCTGTAATCCATCGGACAAGATTTGCATTTTATCTTTTATAATTAACTTAATACTTTAGGGATAAGTATGTAGGTAGTGTTTGATTTTTTTGTCTTACATTGGGGAGTGTATATGAACAGTTTTTTCTCAGTTTCTTTTAAACTAATTTTAGGGAAGTGATGAGTTTATTTCATATAGAGAATAGACTTAGCTGTTATAAGCATTTACATTAATCTTTTTCTGTTGTGAATATATAAATTATTTTAGATTTTATTAAACACATAAGCATACCAGATCAAAAATTATTTTTTTATATGTTCCAAAAAGAACACTTTGTCTTGCATCAAATGTAATTGATCCTGAAGCAATGTAATCACAATTACTCACTTTCTTAATTGGCCTGCCCAAAATCAGAAAATGGAAACCGATCGACAGTGTTTAAATCAATAGCTTCATAGTAGTGGTAGTGGGGGTAGGGAGATAGCGGTAATGGGTAGATCAATTGGTCTTAGATGCCAATCACTGACTGTGCCTTTTGCATAGTAAATAGCACTTTTTGCTTAGTGATGTGCTGTATTAGTCTTGATAGTTCAATAAAAAGGGGAAAAAACAAGAATGGCTGATATTGAATTTTTTCCTCAAAATACATTATACAAATCGATAGGTAAAATCATGGGTAATAAGAGCATATTTGGTAAGAAGCCTTGAGAAATGCTGGGAACATGGACTCTGAGTCTTTCAGGTATACTTCTATTTATTAAAAGAAAACAAGAGTACAATGATTCTACTTCAGCTCTACATTATTCTATATCATTATAGCTATATGAAGCATATGGATACACAGAACTATTATATATAGCTATGTGAATACTCAGTAAGTGTTCATGTCTCTTTTTTTGCTTTGAATTCTTTTTCATGTTTTATTTATTTCTGAGAGAGAGAGAGAGAGAGAGCGTGAGCAGGGGAGGGTCAGAGAGAGAGGGAGACACAGAATCTGAAACAGGCTCCAGGCTCTGAGCTGGCAGCAGAGAGCCTGATGCAGGCTTTAACCTACGAACTGTGAGATCATGACCTGAGCTGAAGTCAGATACTTAACTGACTGAGCCACCCAGGCGCTCCTTTGCTTTGCATTTTGAATGGTCATCAAAATAATTCCTTGATTAAGTTTATTGAGATTTCAAAATGTATATAGTATACACAAGTATGTGTCTCTCTCTCTAAAAGTCGATGTAGTGCTTAAACAGGTCTCCTGCTTGTGATCAGCAAATATTAATGTGGTAACTAGTATGAAAAATATGTCTTCACTCAAGTTAGAGGGCTGAGCAACTAGCATCCACCCCTCTTGTTTGCCCCAAATCTATTTAAAAGACAGAAACACATTATTTAAAAGAGAATGAACACTAAAAACAAAATGAAAGAATGTTATTAGCTGACCAGAAATTGTGAAAAATTATTGGCAGTTAGCAAATGGGAGCATATAAACAATAACAAAATAAAAACCACAGAGCAAAACACTCATGCAAGAAGACTACAAGATTTGTGGTAAGAGCAAATCTTGCAGAATATCAAGTACAAAGTGAACAAATGAAAAGTTAAAGACAGTCATCAGGAAATAAAAGAACTACTTCCAGCCTCCAGTTCTCCAGCCTTACTCTAGCAGCAGGCAACATTCACATTTAGTCAGAGACCTAAAAATTACACTGCAGGGAACATGAACTTCTTTCCTTCAAGGACTTGTGGTGTGGATGTGGAGTCCTGAGAGAACAGCAGGGTGTTTGAGTTTGTGGGAAGGAGGCAGCAGTGGTCAGAGAGGAGCTGAAATGAAGTTCTGTCCAGTAGAGTAGTATTCTCAAGTTCTATACCACAAGAGCAAAGTCAGTCTTACACCTGTTTTTGGAGAGATAAGGCCATTGCCTACTTGCATTTCAACTTCATGTCCATATAACCAGTCATGCCTCACTCACAAGAAAACTTCAGTCAGCCCACTAGGGGAGAGGAAACCCACAATAATAATACTATGTATCAAGCAATTGGAGTGTGTTAGGCCTTGTTCTAAACACTTGTGTTCAAACTGTTGATTTATTTAATTCTCAGAACAATTCCATTAAGTAAGTAGTATTATCCCATTTTTAGAGGTGAATAAACTGAGGCACAGTAAGAGTAAGAAAATTGTCTAAAATATAGCAAATAGGCAGCAGACCTGCTGTGTGTGTTAATTAAGCTGGTTCCTTCATTATGAATAACAAATAGATTGCTTGGGGGGACCAGACTTCTGAGGAAAAGCATCAGTTTGGAAGGGAAGACTCAAGGTGACTACAAAGACTCATCACGAAGAGATAAGACAATTTGAAAAAGAAAAGAGATAACTTTAAAAATTATAACTAATCTGATGCAAGAGACCACTACATCTTTAAAGCAAGAACATATCACTTGCTTTGAAATAGCAATTAGAAAATTTTAAATGAATTTTTGGAGGTTTAAAAACATTATGCCAAAAGAAATTCAGTAGATGCACCATAGGATCCCCGCAGCCAAGTACTGTTTTCGTTCTGGAAGAGGGAGTCAGTGAAATCAGCTGCAGTAGAGAACAAAAAGAGATGGAAACTGTGTATGAAAGTTTAAAAGAATCAATTCATCGAATAAATCTAGAAGGAAAGAAATGATGGAGTGAAGAACTAATTAAATAAATTGTAGAAGAAAAATGTTTCCCAAGCTAAAGAAATGTGCATGCCTTCAGATTGAAAGGACCCATCAAAGATCAAACAGGATGAATGTGAACAGCAATCAAAAAGACCACATATCCTTGTGGCATTTTTGATAAGGAGAAAAACAATGTGGTGTCTTCCAGAGTGGAGAAAAAAATAGCAAGACTGTAAATGGAATTAGATTTCTCACCAGTACTGTCATCATTTCTGGCGGCCAGAAGGCAAAGAACATGACCTTTAAATTTTTAAGGAGACCAAATAGACATTTTTCAGAGAAGCAGATTTCATCAGTTTACCACCCAGAGGCCCTTTCTTGAAAGGATTACTCAAATATATACTGTCGTAAGAACTTTTGTGTAATGTGAAACAGAGAAAAACACTGAGTCCGAAAAAAAGTAATGGACAAAGAATTCTAGCTGTTAAATGTATCAATGTGTAAAATAATTGTTCACAGAAAATGTAGAAAATAAATTTTAATACTAAACTGGAACCAAAATCCTGACATGGATAAGTGAGAAGTAATAATGGTGTTCTTGTCATGTTTGGCAAAAGGATTGATTGATGCAAAAAAGTTTAAATACGGTTGAAAATATTAAAACTACCCACAAAAATCATGAGAATATGAGCTATAATAACCCGAATGTCTAGAGGTAAGAAGAAGTGATTAAAACTTGATCAGTTTAGGGGTGCCTGGTGGCTCAGTCGGTGAAGTGTCCAACTGGATTTCAGCTCTGTGCTACCAGTTTGGAATTCTCTCTCCCTCTCTCTCTGCCTCTTCTTGCTCACTCACTCAAAAGAAATAAATAAACATTAAAAAAATATATATCAGTTTAACAAAGAGGGAGAAGAAAAAAGCATGGTAAAAAGAACAGAAAATAACATGGCTAGAAGGGGCAACACATACCACACATACTAGTTATCATGATTCATATCAGTAAGTTAAATTCCATTTACATTAAACATATAGAAACAAAATTCAGCATACATTATATATAAGTACCCCACCTTAAAAGAGAATGACAGAAAGATTGAGGATAAAAAGATGAAATATATAGGTATATGTGTGTTTGTTACCAGAAAGATGAGAAAAAGAAAATGAGGCAATAGTAACATAGAAAATTTTAAAAAGCACTTCATATTAAGAAAATGTTCTATTCGTTACAGTCCTCCACAAAAATATGTTATAAATTTTTCAGTAACATAGATTTATAATATAGAAGCAGAAACTCATGAAATTCTTGGAAAAATTGACAAAGCTGTGACCATAGTATATTTTAACACATGCCTCAGAAGTTAACAAATCAAAGAAAAAAATAGATATTTAGATAAACATTCAGGTAAATACAGGTATACACAGCACTTCACAAAAATTCAATAATTCAGTTATCTAAGTTTATCTAAAATACCTGTATTTACAACAAAGTGTTTGTTTCCTGAGTACAGAAAAAACATTTTTTAAAAAAAGCATAGGCTGTATAAAAAAAGATAGAAAAATTTTAGACTAATATGACGAGAGAAAAAAGAAGACACATAAGAAAGATAGAAAAGAGAAAGGTGGTGGGGCGCCTGGGTGGCTTAGTCGGTTAAGCGTCCGACTTTCGCTCAGGTCATGATCTCGCAGTTCGTGGGTTCGAGCCCCGCGTCGGGCTCTGTGCTGACTGCCAGCTCGGAGCCTGGAGCCTGTTTCAGTCTGTGATTCCCTCTCTCTCTGACCCTCCCCTGCTCACGCTGTCTCTCTCTCTCTCTCTCTCCTAGAAATAAATAAAAATAAAAAAAAAAAAAAAGAGAAAGGTGGTAAAACATAAGATCTTCTGAATTTCGAAATAGTATTATGTAATTCTATACGAGTAAATTGGAATATTTAGATGAAATGAATGTTTCCCTACAAAAAATATGTTAGGAATAAAATTGATTAAATTGTATCAGAACTTCAAAAAAGAGAAAATCTCTATATATTTAAACTTTGTAGTTCAGGAAAGTATCCATGTCATTCTATAAAGCTTAGCATCACTCCGATTTTAAAATCTGAAAGGATAGCACATGACGGTACATACCATTTGATGTTGTAAATTCAGATGACTTCTGGGCCTTACAAGTTACCTGTTACTACATGAAATAGCAGAAGCATTCTCTTTTAAGTCAGAAAAATAAAAGAAGGTTACCCATCTTCAACACTTTTTCACAATATATCAAAGTTCTAGCCAATATAAAGACAAGTAAAAACAGAGGTATAAATCCTGGAAACAAAGAGACAGAACTGTCATTTTTTATCCAATAATCAACTCAGAAAGTCTTGGAATCACCAGAAATTCTATTATTTCATTAAGAGTTTAGAAAGGCAGTATATGGGGCTCGTTGGTGGCTCATTTGATTAAGCACCAACTTCGGCTCAGGTCATGATCTTGCTGTTTGTGAGTTTGTGCCCCACGCTGGGCTCTCTGCTGACAGCTCAGAGCCCGGAGCCTGCCTCCGATCCTGTGACTCCCTCTCTCTGTGTCCCTCCCAAACATTATTTTCTACCTTTTGCCCTTTTTTCTTAAAAATAAACATTAAAAAAAAATTTTAAGGTGGTACAAATCAAATGAATATCAGTAACATTTCTATATAATAAGAATGACCAATTTTAAAACATTATGAATGAAGTTACTCTATGGGAACAGGAAAAGGAATAAATTAACAAGAAATACCGATGTAGAATTAAAAAAAAAACAACTGAAACTTCCCTGAAGGTTATGAAAAGAATATATAAGTAAATTAATACATATACTATGTTCCTAAGTGAGAAACTATACTTTCCTTCAAATTAATCTTCAACTTTATGGGGCGCCTTGGTGGCTCAGTTGGTTAAGCATCTGACTTCGGCTCAGGTCATGATCTCACAGTTCATGGGTTTGAGCCCCGCATCGGGCTCTGTGCTGACAGCTAGCTCAGAGCCTGGGGCCTGTTTCAGATTCTGTATCTCCCTCTCTCTCTGACCCTCCCCTGCTCACGCTCTCAGTCTCTCTCTCTCAGAAATAAATAAAAGGAATAAATTAATAATAAAATAAATTTTAAAATATTTTAAAAATAAATAATAAAATAAATAAGTAAATTAATACAATAAATTAAAAAATTAATCTTCAACTTTATTGTGATTGTAGGCAGAATTCCAGTAGGTCTTTTCGGGCAACTTGACAAATTTTTAAAATTCAACCCAAAAGAATATCATATATCATAAAAAAATATACTTAAATGTTATATACACAAATGTTTTCATACTCTTTGTGGGCAAAAATCTTAAGACAATACTGTGAAACAGAGAAAATGATCAGGCTTGTCCATTAAAAAATTTTAATTTCTCTACAAAGATACCATAACAAGTGAGAGATGGTGTGAATGTATTGCAGCATATGTAGTAGACAAAAGTTTAATAACCAAAGTATGTAAGGAACTTTCCAGTCATTATAAAGGAATTTGACAGAAAAGTGGGGAAAGGCTAAGAATAGGCAGTTTACAAGAAAAGAAATGCAAATGGCCAATAAACAAAATGTTCTATATCACTAGTAACAGAGAAATAAAAATTAAAACATTTCACCAAATTGGCAAAGCTTTAAATAATTTTAGTATCTGACATTGACAAGGTAGAGAAAACATATATTCTGGTATAGAGTTTATGGGATTATAATTGACACCACCTTTTTAAGGGCAGTTTGGCCCTGCCAGAATGCCAGGTACTGACACTCTTCTACTTAACAGTTTCCTCTTCGGGGAGTCAGGTCTAGGGAAATACTGGTGATTGTGCAGAAGAGAATAGATCTAGCCAAAGGTAGTAAGTACTGTTTATAGTAGGAAAAATTGCAAATGATAATCAATAGCGAATGCTTAAATAAATTATGATACAACGCTTTATAAATGTAGGTTTTGAGTGTCTGGTATGCATTAAGGACTATACTGACTGTTATTTCATTTAATCATTAAAAGTAACCTACAAGGTAAGTGCCATTTTTTTTCATAGATGAGGAAATTTGAGTTTCACAATGCTTAGACTACTTACCCATTTCTCTTACCTAGAAAATGTACCAATCTGGGTCCTACAAGTCTGTGAAATGAATATGTATGTAGTGCAAGTATATGCATTACAGTTAAATATAACAGGTAGATTCTTGAATTACATTAAACTATTATGCCCTTTGATCTCATTTAAGTAGGCTATTTAGAGCTGCCTAATAATAGTACTTTGTTGATCTCTTAATTCCAGTAGATACACATCTATGGTTACTCATTTTCACCACTCCCTATCCATGCCAAGATATCTATGTTTAGCCCCATGTTCAACCAGAGGGAGATTAGAGAAAAAAGAAGTGAAGGAAAAGAGAAGAGCTGTAAGGAGAGAGAGAAGTAAAGAAAAAAGGGCAAAAGGTAGAAAAGGAGGCACCTTGAAAACTGTGGAGGACATCCAAGAACACTAATATAAATGAAAGTAAAGCTTCCCCAAAATAAAGAGGAAACATTCCATGTTACGCCATTCTAAGCCAAACCTTGCTTTGAAGCTGAAACAGGTTTATAAAGCATGTTATGTGCTAGTTATATTAGTTAGATTTTTACATTTGGTTGGTGTAACAGAAACCCAGCTGCAGTGATTAACCAAATAGGGGTGTATTGTTCTGCTAGTAGAAGGGCAACAGAGGCCAGCAGTTAAAGGGCTGCCAGAGTAGCTCCACAGTATCTTCTGGGTACAAGATTCTTCCAGCACTTTTTGTTTTCATGTGCTGATGTCATAAGCATGTGCCTGTCATCCTCATGGTCACAATATGGCTGCTCTACTTTCAGGCTCCTGTTTACATTCCAGGCAAAAAAGAAAAAAGAAAAAGAAAAAAGGAGGGAAAGAAAGATGTGACATGGGGATAGGAGCCATGTCTTTGTTGGGAAAGGAAAACTTCCCCAGAAATCCCTGACAGACTTCTGTTTATGCTTCTTTGGTTGTAATGGGTTACTCAGTCCTAGTAGCAAGAGAGGCTGAGATAGAAAATGTTTCAGTTGGGCACATTGTGTACCTGAACAAAATCAGGATTATGCCAGGAAAGAAGAAAAAGAAAAGAAACACTGAGTAAGCAACAAGTACCATCTGCCATAACAGTGTTCCATTTTTATTTCCATTTGCCTCATAAGACCCATTCTGGATCAACTTCTGTCCTTAGTTTTTCATACATAATTATGTTCACTGTTTTACCAACTACAGAAAATAAAATATCATTAGCCAAAAGCAATGAAAGCAAAACCAGTCAAATTGAGTCTTATATATTAGTATTTAATACACTGCAAATTCCTAATGGGGAAATTTCAGGATCACTCTTTCCCTGAAACTTAAACCTGCTGCTTACCCACCTAACATTTTCATATATGCTTTAGAAGGCAAGTCTCCTTTCCCTTCTTTCTTTGCTCTCCTACCCTTTTCCCTGGGAGTCAGAGCTCTATAGCTGCCTTTCATCAAAGGCATAAAAGGTATCCTTCAGGACTGTTGTGAAGGACAGGGCTAATCATTTCATCTGTAATTAAAAAGAAAATACCAATAAAGATAGTGTAATAAATGTAATTTAACCCAGTGGTCATTTTAATTATATTCTTCTATTAGTAAAATATTTCTATCATGCCCTCGCTATATGTATAAATTTATATATATTATATATATAGTTCACATATTATATAGTTTACATATATTTATATATAAATTTTACACACACACACACACACACCCCACCTATCCATTTATTCTATCAGCCTTTACCTATTTCTTTTAACGTGACCTAGCCTTTCACTCCATCTCATGTGGTGTCATCCTTCAAGTGTCCTACCCTCAGTATTTCCCTCAGTTTTAACCTTCCTTGTCTGCTGCTTTGGGAAGAAGCATCCTACTATGTTCCTGGCTGAATGGTTGACCTTGTCCTTATGCTGTTAATCTCATCCTCATTCACTTCCTCTAAGGCCTTGCTCTATCAGATAGTCCTTAAGTTTCTTCCTCTTCATTGGCTCTTTCCCGTCCGCCTGTAAACATGCTCAAGTTTCATTAAGCATTCTCTTGCCGCTGCATCCTCATAAAGCTTCTGTTGCTTTCTGTCCCGTCTTTCACTGCCAATCTCACCACTTGCCTTCACCTCAGGGCATTCCGCCAGATTCTTCCTTCCATCTGAACTACCTTGCTTAAATCCACAGTCAGGCTTCCTTCTTTCTGTTCCTCTGCATTATTTGACACACACATTCTCTCCCTGACCACTGTCTCTCAGTTTCTTCTGCAAGTCGCAGTTCTTGCATTTCTACTTAAATGTAGGTCTTCCCCAGGCTTCCACCTTAACCTTTTTCGTGGTATATCCGCTTTGCCTGTGTGATATTATCTCCTTGTGAGGCTTCAGCTCTTCTCTTTACCGTTCTGATTACTTCCAAACTCATATATACTGCCCTGACCTCTTTTCTGATTCTTGATTTGTATTTCCAATTATCCGTTAAATATCTCTTCCTGGAGAATTCAGTGGTACTCCAAATATAACATGATTAAAACCAAATCATCTTGTTTAATCCCCAGACTCTTCTTCAGTAGTTGTCATTCTCTCAGTTTTTCACATTAGAAGTCTCGAAGTCTCTCCTATCCATCACCATATCTGTCCCTTTTAATTCTAGAATACTCTCATCTTCCGTTTTCAGTGCTACCCACCCTAGGAGAGCAGCCTTACACAGCAGAATAAAAACAGACATCTATAGCAGCATTCGATAGCAGACTTGGGAGTAGGATGGACCTGAGTTCAGATCCCTGCTGCCACTTACTAGCTGTGTGACCTGGGATGTGTTGTTTAGCTTCTCTTACCACTAAGTTGGGGGCAACAAAAGCCACCTGTTAGGATTGTTGTCAGGATTTACCAAAGTAAAGCACACAGTGTAAAAGCCCTGCGTAGACTGTTAAATTCGATTCCTAGCTAATCTACCTGCTTTGGGTTTCTCCTCTACTACACCTTACACGCCTCCACCAGAGTTTCTGAAATACAGTGGAATCATTTATTTTCCTGTGTCAAAAGTCTCTGGTAGCTTTCCTTGTTACTTCAAGAAACATTGAAACACCTTTGTCTTAGTTATATCAGTGAAGTAATCATACACTTTGTCATAGAAATCAGGACACTCTAGAGAGTGAAGGGAGACATTAACTGAACAGGATTCCAGGACAACAGCCATAAACTGGGACTGTCCCGGGAAAAGTGGGATGAATGGTCCTGAATGTATATGGTATTCTTCACAGCACATCCCGCAGCCTCATCTGCTGACATACCACACTGCTCCTCATTCCCGAAACATAGGTCCAGAATGCCTAGAATGCTTCCCTCCCTCCTCTTAAAAATAAATGTGTCTTTATCTCACTCTGCAGAATTAATCCCTCTTATATGGATTGTAATATTTTCCACATATCTGAAACGTAGAGTTTGCTATTTTATAAACGTAATTGAACTCTTCCTCTCTCACTGACTTGTAGCTTCTAGGGCCAGTCTCACTTGTCTTTAAATTCCCAGGTATTGGGGCGCCTGGATGGCTCAGTTTGTTAAGCATTTGGGCATCCAACTCGGGGTCAGGTCATGATCTCACAGTTCATGGATTCGGGCCCCGCATTGGGTTCTATGCTGACAGCTCAGAGTCTAGAGCCTGTTTTGGATTTTGTGTCTCCCTCTCTTTCTCTGCCCCTCCCCCACCTGTGCTCTGTGTCTTTCTGTCTCAAAAATAAATAAACTATAAAAAATTTTCAAAAAATAAATCCCCAGGTATTGCATACTACATGGGATCTAGTTAGTATTCTGTAAATGTTTATTGAATAAATGAATTTGTTGGTTTGCCTTAGATAGTCCACATGTGAATAATTCAAGATGTTCTTTTTTAAATTTTTTAATTTTACTTAGAGAGAGAGAGAGTGAGTGGGGGAGGAGCAGAAAGAGGGAGACAGAATCTGAAGCAGATTCCAGGCTCTGAGCTGTCAGCATAGAGCCCGACGCGGGGCTCGAACTCATAAGCCATGAGATCATAATCTGAGCTGAAGTCGGAAGCTTAACCAACTGAGCCACCCAGGTGCCCCAATGTTCTTTTTTAAAATCTAGTCCTTGCCTTATTCCATAAAAGAATTTCTTACAGGAATTCATTAAATAATAGCATAAAACTGGATTTTCTCAGGGCACCAGGGTGGCTTAGCCAGTTAAGCATCCGAGTCTTGATTTCAGCTCAGGTCATGATCTTGCAGTTTGTGAGATCTCATAGTTTGTAAAATTCAGCCCCTGGTTGAAATTCTTTCTCCCCCCACCACTTTCTGCCCCTCCCTCATTCATGCTCTCTCTCTCTCTCTCTCTCTCTGTCTCTCAGAAGAAATATATAAACAAAAAAGAGTACATTTTGGTTTCTTTTCTTCTTTCATTTTATTTATCCCTACTGCACCTTGGGATGAAGTGTTTCTTAACCTGATGTTTGTTATTTTTTTTAGCCACAGTCCCCATTTCGCTATTTACCTTCCCACTGCCCATGCAATCCAGTTCTAACATGAAAGTAGAAGTCCTTTTGGGGACAAAAGCTTTTCTGATAAAAAAAGGAATAGATTTGGTTGGCTCATTTATTCACTACTCTTCCATTATCACTGTTGCTTCTTCATTGGAACACAAGAGTGGTACCTAGCCATGCAGCAGCCATCTGGCATCCATGAGGATGAAACTGCACACCAGGGCAATGGAATTGAAACTTGAGAAACCAGAGTCCCCAACAGCATCCTTAAGCCAGAGAACCAGTCTTTGTCTGGAACTGCAGGACTTGTTGCATACTAAACAATAAGCACCTGCTGTTAGTGGATTTTCTGCTTAATTGCAGCCAGACACATTCCTGACCGGTACACTCATCAGCCTAACTTCAAACATGTGCCTTAAAAGTTTTTTAAAGAAACCTTACTTATTTTTTAGAGAGTAGTGTCTGTTCTTAAGATTAAAATAAATACACTTCCTATTTTTCTATCTGGTATAGGTACCGAGTTGCCTTTCCTAAATTTTTCATATCCTGTCATTTGAAATAGTAACTTTTACATGTTGATCAATAATGTTAATGAAGGGGCACCTGGGTGGCTCAGCCGGTTGAGTGTCCGACTTTGGCTCAGGTCATGATCTTGCAGCTCGTGAGTTTGAGCCCTGTGCCAGGCTCTGTGCTGACAGCTCAGAGCCTGGAGCTTGCTTTGGATTCTATGTTTTTCTCTCTCTCTCTCCCTTCCCTGCTGGTGCGCTCTCTCTCTCTCTCTCTCTCAAAGTAAATAAACATTAAACAAACTTAAAAAAATGAATAACACTACTAAAAAATAAGAGTTTTTGTTTTAAAAAGCAAGTTTGCAGATGAGGCATTATTTTATTAGCACATATCTAAACACAGTAATGTCACTCCATTTTATTTTTTACTAAACTAATATTTTTAATAAGAGATCTTAACAATCTAAGGCTAAAGCACTCTGTTTTGTACACTTTAAGCATGCAAAGTAAAGAGAAAATATTACTTCTCTACTCTATAAGTTGCATGAAGTGTTCCTCTGGTAGTAGTGGGTATGTGTGCCCTTGGTGCTCACCTGTTTTTAAAAGATCAACATTAAAGGATGTATTTATGATAACTGCATATTTTTGTTTAAAAAAATGTGTTTTCTAATTGAGATAACAGATGTATCTCTCTGAAAATAATGTTGAGACATTTTTAGCTGTGCCAAGAAGATCTATACTTTATATGATGGCATATGCTTTAATTACATCTATTTAACTGCATAGTATTAAGGAGAATGTTTATTTATTAAGCATTTGGTCAGCTTTGATGTGTTTTTCCCTTAGTACCAAGGATGATTGCTTCAGTGTTAATATTCAGCCACCTGTTGGAGAGCTGCTTTTACCTGTGGCCATGTCAGAGAAAGATTTTAAGAAAGAGCAAGGTGAGAGATTACTACAGTTTACTAGAAATTGACATCCCAAATAATATGTGCTCATTCTTCTGTCCGGTCTCTAAAATAAATTACCACATACACGTAGCCATTAACAGATATGAGTGCATAATCCTCCAGTTTTTGCTAATCCTTTGCTTCTATAAAATAACCTTGAAGCTATATGTTTGTCTATATCCCTGGCATACTTGAAAATTGATTAATATGTCTTTAAAATAATAAATTGATTCTTAATTTAACTTTTCGTTTCTAGGAGTTGTAGATTTGTCAACCTAATGATGTGCTTTTGTGTTTTGTGTTAGGGAAAATGTGAGGGATTTGAGACTTACTGAAGTTCTACCCCTCTACATGTTATGCCTCTGTATTTTCTTTCACTATGGAACTGTTTTTCATGTCTCACTAATTTATTTTTCCCTGCCACTTGGGAGTGCCTCACCCTTCAAAATTATAGCATTAAAATACCTCCATTTTCTTCTGACCTGATTCTATAGTAAAGAAATGCTATGATGTCAGCCCGTATCAGAGCTGAAATATTTTAAAATATGGACTTAAGAAGAAAATATTTTCTGCAGGATGAAAGTATTAATATGTTGTGCTTGCCCCAGAGTCCAGCATTCCTAGTAATAAAAATATATTTTGTTTTCTTGTATGAATAAAGGGAAATAACTATGAGTTTGTGTGTTTAATTAAAGATAATACAGAACTAGGGCATATGTAAGTGGTATAGTCACATAGTGGTAAGGTTTTTGTGAAAGTAGACTGGTTTTCTCTCTAAAGGGGTTATCATACAAAGATTCCTGCATTTTGAGGTCGTTAAATCCTATCTGTCACGCTTCCAGAAAGTACTGGACACATACAAATATCTATACCTAAGGAGAAACACATGCTTCCTGGCACTCTGTCATTACAGTGCCAAAGATTTTTCTTTCCTGTAAGCCGTTGCCGTCCACGGTGTTCAAAAAACCGGTTGTAAAAGAATCTCACAAAGAAAATCTCATACAAGACTGTAAATTAATACTAACCCTTAATTTTCTGCCTTATTTTTAAATGATAAAAAAGAATGACTAAATCCCTGTTTGCATTTGCTAATCTTGGAAGTTGATTATTGCTGTAGTAGAAAAACACCTTTGTGATTTTATGATTTTATTTTTCTGCTGACAAATTGATGCTTACATTTGCTATTCTTACCCTTTGCTGGCTAAAGCCTGCCTCTCTGCTTTACACCCGCCCAGCAGACCCAGGTGAGTGGCACACAAGTGACTGAATAAGGCTTTGGCACCTCTACTGTTAAGGGGGTATTCTTTATTGAAAAGTGCAGCTAAAGTATATCTAAAGCAGCCGATTATCATATGCCTTTTCTGTCCCTCAGCTTTGGTTTAGAATACTTGCTATTTCGATGAAGTGTTCTTTGCTCTGCTGTGACCGAGGGATTTTTCCCTGACTAGCCATACAGAACAGTAAGCGCGTGAGAGAGGTGCTCGTGGAGAACAGCTGTGGTCCTCTGTGGACCTGTTGCCAAAATTCCTTTTTCTTCTGCCATTTTACTTCTATGGTTGTTGATTATTTGTCTGAATAAATCTGGCAGCTGTTTGCTATGTTTAATAGAGCAGAAAGGCTACTCTGAATAAAGCTATTTGAAAATTTGTTTATATGAAGTATTTGTAAATCCTTGTAAGTCTCTTGGCATTTCTGTATCATTCTTTCTGTCTTCCTGAATTCATTCTTTGATATGGGACTTGATGCTGGCAAATTTACCACAGCTTTAAAGAGTCTTTTCAATAGTATCTTTTTAGTTAGAGATTTCAGCTGGTTTGGTAATCGAGGTCTCAATTCTCAACTTTACACATGTACTTGTTTTTTATACTCCTCTAGGAAGACCTTAGCTTATTTCAACAAATGATACCTAGAAAGGACTCCCTACCTGAAAAATCTTCAGTCAGAATAAACATCCATTTCCTCACATTTTATCAGTGCAAACTTCTGGATGGCAAAATACCAGTAAATTTAAGTACCTGTGTGTTTCATTACACATGCTTACATTACATCATGTAATTTTTCTAATTTAAATAATGAACTTAGATACTTAATATCTCATTTCACAGGGCATATATTTTAAGACTCAAGAAGTGCATTAAATGCAATAATTAGGGTTTCACTAGAAAAATTATAAATAAAAAGCATTTCTGTTTTTATACTAAAGGCGTATATAATTTAAAAGTTTGTACAGCATTAAATAAGAACACTTCTAACAGATTGTACATAGTAGATTAATTATTTTTAATGAAAAGTTTTTATTTCTGATATGATGCCTGATCTCTCATTTTTCCTCAGTTGTTGCATTTAGAGTTCCATGGCTAAATGTGCATGTTTATCAGGTTGGTTGGTAGTCAAAGTGCTGAAGGAAAGAATGGTTCACCCTATATATGAGACTTGATTATAATATTCATATTAGGAACTCTAAACCAGAAGCAGAATTTCTTTTCATTGCTATGAGTTTTGAGCATTGCAGTTTATAATCTAGCTGTGGGATGATTTCAGTACTGTAAACAACATGAGAGCCTCTCTTAAAAATTTGGTTTCTTGAAGCAGTTTTAATTATAAGAGATGTAAGCTGGCTATTTATTCCAAACTGCCTCCTTTCACTCGTTTTCTTCTTACGAATTAAATTGGAAATCTAAAACTTAGGGAAAAAATTTTAATTTTACTTCTGCTTTCTTATATTCTGTGGTCTACATTTTAGCAGTTAATGACAGCTGATTACCCTAAATTAAGTACTCTGTCCACTGCCTCTCAAAAATTTAGATAAATTCTAATGGAACAACGAATTCTATAGTCTGGCAATTTTAAAATATTTTCCTGGTAACTTCAACTTTGTTATGTACAAGCAGGCTATATGGTATCTAATGTCTGTTTTTTAGGGGAGAAACTTTTAATGATACCTTGGCATATTTTTCTTTCTTGGTAATTTGAGAATACCTGATATATTTTCATTTAGAAGAATCTCCGGTTTAAGAAACCTAGAATGTTTACTTAATTTTATTATGATTTATGCATCCATCTTATGGTTTCCTAGCTAGCAAGATGCTAATTCTTTAAATGGTCAGACATTTACTATTTTCTGGCCCTTAACTACCACAAGCAATCATATTTGATGCCCCTTAATTAGAGCACCTTTTTTTCTTTCCAGGTTCTTTTTCCACCTCAGCAATCGAGACAATACATTTGCTTACCATGCTGCTCTCCTAAGTGTTCTTTTGCATGTAAATTAATCTTGATTCAGTTTACACTGTCATGCTGAGTGGTACAAATTGCCTATAACAATAAAACAGCATGAGTTAAAAATAAAGGGGGGTGGGAAGGCAGATTGAATGTGTGCCTTACTTGATAGGATGTTACTTTGCTTTATGCCAATACATTAGCTGACGATAATGAATCTTCTGTTCTGAAAAGCATGGTTTAGTTGATTTTTTAAATTTTACTTCAATGGAGCAGTACCTTGTCTTTTATAGACCAAGTTAGACAAACCATTAATGACAAGAGTGTTAAGGTTAAATATGAAGCAATGCATTCACTTCTCTGAGTGCTATCCATCTTTCCATTTACAGGAGCTTGACAAAAGTACTGGCTTTGTACAACATTTCCTTTAATTACATGCTGCGGGAAACAGGCTTTTAACATAAACATAGTTGCATTCATTTATTCAGCAGTTGCTCTTCAATAGAGCTTAATGGAGAAGGTTTAAATCCTAAATGAGTACACACATCTCTCAGCAGTGTTATGTCAGCAGCCGCTGTGCTTTACTTAAAAGCAGTGTTTGACTGCTTGTGTAGTTTTTAAAGCTTTTGCCTAATATTAAAGTTAAACAGTCTAAGACAGAACATAGTGTCCCTGAGTTTGAAAGTGGTTAGTAAAAACTGCTCTTTGTTAAAAGCTTAGAGAAGTCATTTTACAGTATTAGGCTCTTGTGTCTTCATGCTGCTAATCATAGGGGATCTTGTAAATTTCAGGTTGCATTTGCAATAAATTAGTGAATTAAATACATAGCCCTGAATATTCAGGGCCTTTTGAAAACATAAAATCAAATTTTGCTATTTTCATAAATTTTGTGAACTATTGTGCACATACCAAATGTCTCAAAAGATTATTGTTTTTACCAGATACCATTAGGTGTCGATGGCTCACATCACAGGCCCAAATCGGTGGCATTTATTATAATTATTTTGGGGGTTTTTTTTAACCTAGATACTAAATTTCATTATTTGTTCCAAGTGTTTGGTATGTTACTGAATTTGTTTACTGAACATTTTTACATGAGATTCTGATATTAATGGCAAGTCATATGTTAACTCTGTATTAGGGTTTTTGTTCCTGATCTTACTTACTTTTATTTTTTTTTTCTTAAATACCGATTTAAAATGTCTCTAGAATTTAAGGTTTTCCTTTCACATTTTTCCCTTTGTTTTCAAACGCTATGCTTCAGAAATTTCAATTGGTGTTTTTTAATTAACTCTATAGTTCCATTCACTAGGCAAATACTATTATCGCTAAGTATAGCTGCTTAGATACGTGTGCATTTTTTACAACCACATAACTGTTCAGTGACTTGCAGTCACTGCTGAGATAACTTTGATCCATCAGTTGAGGCCATTCGTCAGGTAATGTTGCTAGTTATTCCAGACTCACTTTGATTTGTACTCAGGCAACATTTGGCAAGAGAGATCTCTGAATGAAAAGGAGAAGAATAAAAATTCTTAAAAAGTAAAAGCTTAAATAGTTGACATAGTCCAGATTAATTGAGTATATTTTAAAGAGACTGAAACTGAATAGAATCTTTGTGATTCTGCATTTTTATCTTAGAGTGTTGAAAATCACATTTATTAAGGATGATGTTCCACTACATTTGTACATGCTTTCCTACACAGTAAGGATTAAAAATTTTTTATAACATTTGCATTTATTTTAATTCTGTGATTATCTTTAAAACTATATTCTGAAGTGGGTATTTTAAGTCTTTACATTTTGGCAATGGGCTTGAAATTGTTTTAATGTAATTTTCATAAGTAAAAGGGAGCCTTCTTTTGCTCTTACAGGAATGCTAACAGGAATGAATGAAACTTCTACTGTAATCATTGCTGCACCCCAGAATTTCACTCCCTCTGTGATCCTTCAAAATGTTGTAAATGTAGCCAATGTAGGTGTAGTCCCTTCTGGCCAAGATCACATACACAGGTAGGTTCACCAATATGTGATGTGGAGATAACTTGTATATATATATGTATAATAGACACATATAAATATTTAATTTTAAGTTCATGGTTTTCCTTGAAAATAAAAGTCCATAAATATATATTTAATCCCCTCTCTTTGTTTCTTTTTATTTTTAAGATTTTATTTAAGTAATCTCTACACCCATTGTGTGGTTCAAACTTACAACCCTGAGATCAAGAGTCACATGCTCTACTCACTGAGCCAGCCAGTCACCCTCTCCCATTGTTTCTGATAAGATATTTGATTGTTGGTTTGTGTTAAGGCTCTTCCCTCTTTCATGCAGTCCTTAGTACACTCGTCTATACTGTCCTGCAAGATATAGTCAGCGTACTTGCATTTTGTAATAGTTTGGTGATTTGCAAAGGTACCTTCTGTAAGATATGGTTGAAACTCTATCCTATTTCACCCGATTCAGTGGATTTCCAGGAAGACCTGTTTTACAAAGCAGTGGAGTTGTCCTTATTTACTTGAAATAAAGGAAATTTGGATCCTGTGTTCATAGTTCCCTTTTACAGCAGTCCCTTAAGGCTGATTCCAGTAATAAGGAGCTGCTAAAAAAAAAAAAAAAAAAACACCACCACAACAACCATAGGGCCAAATGCAGCTTCTGTTTCTTAGACCAGGAATATCTTCACCACCGAGCATCTAAAGCATGACATCCAAGTCATTTGTCCTTAAAGGTAGCAGAGAATGTGATTAATATGGTTGCCCTCCTTGTGATCTTATGTGTGCAGTGGCTTGAATTAAAGATTATAATGATCCCCTTAAACCTGCAGTTGTTACTTACTCCTCTGTTAGCTTAAAGGAATTCATTTAATTCATCTTTAATTCCTCTGCCATTCTGTTGCCAGTCGCATACTTTCCCCTTTATATATCTATTTAGAAAATAAATTTAAAATCAAAGAGAATGCCTTTGGGTCTTAAAAACATTTTTTCTAGGGGAGCCTGACTGGCTCAGCCAGTAGAGCATGCAACTCTCGGTCTCAGGGTTATAAATTCTAGCCCCATGTTGGATATAGAGATTACTTAAAATCTTTTTAAAAAAATTTTAAGTTAGTGCAGGGGTAACAGAGACTCCATACAGAGTGCTACAGTTGATTTGGGTTTTAGGCTTCTCTCTGCCATTATAGGGCTTGGTAATCTGGGGCAAGTTATAACTTCTCCTTGTGGACTTTTAAGATCTTTATCTCTTTGGAAAGGAGTGGCACAGCAAAGTTGAGATTTATTAGATAACTGTGTTATCTGTGGAGAACATTGGTTCTTGACTTCAGAAGAGCTGAGTTCAAGTTTTGATCTGCCATCATTCGAAGTTGCCTGTTTCATCTACTAATTGTGATAGAGTGAAGACTGCATGTGCTGGTCAAAAAACAAATTTAGGGGCACCTGGGTGGCTCAGTCGGTTAAGCGTCCGACTTCAGCTCAGGTCATGATCTCACGGTTTGTGGGTTCAAGCCCTGCATCGGGCTCTGTGCTGACAGCTAGCTCAGAGCCTGGAGCCTGTCTTTGGATTCTGTATCTCCCTCTCTCTCTGACACTCCCTTGTTCACTCTGTCTCTCTCTGTCTCTCAAAAATAAAAAATTTTTTAAAAAGAACAAATTTACCCTATTTTTTTGTTTTTTTTTATTTTTTTGGTAATTTTTTAAATGTTATTTATTTTTGAGAGAGAAAGACAGAGTATGAGGGGTGGGTCGGGGAGGGGGTAGAGAGAGGGAGACATAGAATCCAAAGCAGGCTCGAAGCTCTGAGCTGTCAGCATGGAGCTGGACACAAGGGCTTGAACTCTTGAACCACAAGATCATGACCTGAACCGAAGTCCAACGCTTAAACCACTGAACCACCCAGGTGCCCTGGTTTTGTTTTGTTTTTAGAGAAAGGTCCTTAATCAAGTTCTTTAAGAGTTCTGATGCTTCCATTTCTTCATTTCTGCCAAGCCCTATCTATCTCACATAGGGTGGTGATAAAATACTAAAATGTACTTTAGGTCATCATACTGGTACCACCATGCAAATACAACTTAACAGTGAATGCTGTTCAGTAGGGAGAAAACTCAACAGAAGCCTTTTCAATGAAAATATTTTGGTTCTGAGTTTTCCTGTTTTAATTGTTTTCTGCTGTATTTTTTTTTTAGTGTTTGTTTATTTTTGAGAGAGATTGAGCATGAGCAGGGGAGGGGCAGAGAGTGAGGGCGACCCAGAATCTGACACAGGCTCCAGGCTGTGAGCTGTCAGCACAGAACTGGACATGGGGCTCTAACTCACCAACTATGAGATCATGACCTGAACCACAGTCAGACACTTGACCTACTGAGCCATCCAGGTGCTCCAGTTGTTTTCTGCTTTAAGTAATTTTCGTCTGAGTGATTTTCTTTAGCAGAAGTTGCTCTGTTTTATTTATGGATCCTTTGAATTACTGAAATTACTGAAACACCATAATATCATGCATCGACTATAACTTTTAGCTTATGCAGTATAAAATTATGATTCTGACACATCTAGTATCCAGCAAAACTTCAGTCTTGTTCTAATAGTTCTATAATATTTAAAGAGACATACGGTAACCCTTATTTATATTGGAACTTCTGGTTTCTTTTTTGTTTTGTTTTGTTTTGTATGTGGGTTAAGTTTTCTGAAAGCGATGGCAGGTTTCCAGATTTTTGTTTCTTAGAAGAAAACAGCCAAATTGCCTTCTGAAAGCCAACTAATATAAAAGCTGCTTTCCTACTGGGAAGCAGACTAAGAAAAACACTTAACACAGTTGTGTAATTGTTATTAAAGCATAGTTTGCCTGTGACTTATCTTGGTAGTTTGGAACTTAGTGCCTGTTCAGGTGATTAAATTATAGGCAATTGGCAAGTATCTGTACTAATGCAGGGGAGACACACAAAGAACCATTTATATCTGGCTTTGCGATGTGGAGATTGCACTCAAACTTCATGTTCATGGTCCTTACACACATCCACGATGTCGTGACACTTTTCTGATCCAGCTCTATGATCATCCTGGTGTTTGGCTCTGTAACTTGAGGGAGGAGCCCAGGTTACTATAGGGTCAAAAATTTTTTAAATGCCTATACCTAATTAAGATGAGATTGTTCTGTTTTAATTCGCCTCACAAGTCTCATATATAATTGAAATTGTTTTGCATTTGCTCTTATAGTTAAAGTATGGCTATATTAATGTTCTAAATTTTAGAAATAATAAATACCTAGAGTTACTTGTATTTTTCATACAGTAATTGTTAAAAATTATCATCCTGCACATGTAACATTTTTTGCCATTCTTTTATACCCAGTAACAAAACAAAAATGAACAATTGTTAGTAAAATCAGTACCAGTACTTTTCTTAATGTCATTTAAAATGAAATAGCAATTACTGTTTATATTATAATAACAGAAATTGACAGTTTACCTCTTTATGAGTTGTGTTCATGTTTTTAACTGTAGTGCTCAGTATCCTATTATCCTGTGGAATTAATGAGTTTATATATCTAAACTTATATATTACTTAATTATTAATAAAATTGAAATCCCTGTGAGATTTTTGAGTAACCCCTTTATTCTGTGATGGTTGCTTTTTTGAGTTAATGAAGAGTAGGACCAAAGCCATTCTTGTATTTACTAATGGTAATGGATTTACGATTGATTTTTTTAAAAAAAGTATGAAAAGCATTTTAGAATAATTTATTCCCACTACTCTTAAAATTTGAATAGTTTTTACGTTAAATGCCAAGTTAAAAAATACTTAATATAAGACATATATAAGAAAAAGGGGAACTTTCATTAATATTCAGAAGTGTGTAATAGTGTAAAGTAGAAATTTTAATTGAATACATAGTAGAATATGGTTCCTACATGTCAACATAAAATGGCTTCCATTAAGAAAAAGCCAATTAAAGGAACATAGGTTTTATGGAATTCATTTCAAAAACCAGGAACATTTCTTATATAATTAACTACTTTTCAAGATCAATGAGAAAGTATATCTACTGTTAGATTATATGACATGTATTTTTCATTTTCTAAATGAGCAATAGTATCAGAAAGCCAACCAGTTATACTATTGAAAGACTCAGTTATCTTTGTTTTCATTTCTCTGGCACTTGGTGATTGAAAAGGCTGCTCTTTGACAACAAAAATCATCCCATTGAGATCTACAGAGTTATGGTCAAATCTGCTATTTTCCAGATAAGGGGTAATACAGAAATGTGATTTTTAAAAATCTTCAAAAAGCATTTGTTAAATATAGAGTTGAGTATCTTCATGTCCTGTTTTAAATATTCAGATTAAAATATGTGAGATTCTATGCATTGTAAAAGTCTTAAAACATATTGTTTAAGACACTACTAATAAACTAGTACATAAATGAAATATACAAAGAGCAGAATGAATAGTAGTAAGCCAGTGTATGAATGGACTACAAAGGGAAAATGTCAATATTTCATGTGTTTAGGGGAGGAGAATTAGAGAGACTAGCAGTGGGAATCCTAGGTATATTCAGGGCCAGAAAAAATTTCTTAATGTTCCTCTGAAAAAGAAGTCAAGTAAGGGTTTATGACAGGTTTGTATTCAAACTGTAGAAACTGACGTGTGTTTGCTTTAATTACATTGCTTGTTCTTTGATAAAGGTACTAATGTACAGTGTGACAAAAAAGCAGAAAGCTAAAAATATATAGCTCCACAGTCTTTAAGGTTTTTCTTTACAAAAGAATTTTGTGGGGGGGCAGGGTGGTGATGGGCATGGAGGAGGGCACTTGTTGGGAAAAGCACTGGGTGTTACATGGAAAACAACTTGACAATAAACTGAAAGGAAAAAAAAAAAGAATTCTGTGGGAGGTTTGTATAAAATTCAGATTCCTGAGACCCACACCCAGGGACTCAAATTTGGTACAGCCCAGGAATCTGCATTTTAGCCAGTAGTCCAAGCAGTTATGAAGCCAACATTGTTTCATAGTGTACAGTTTAAGACTTTCTTGAATTATCAAGAGTTAATGACAGCCACACGACACATTTTAAAGTGAGTTTTTCCTATGTTTATGCATTTCCTTTTTACAGATTAGTTATTAAGGGATGCTAATAGACAAGATATTTTATGTTTTTTCTTACAGCTATGCCATTGTGCCCCAGCAAGAGTATATTGTTGATTATATCAGTATATTACAGCCCTGTCTGTGTAACAGTCCTAGACCACAAGGAAAAGTTTGTCTTTCAGCAGCCTCAGCCATTTCACATTTTAACCCAGTTTCCAGACTTCTGACGTTCAGTAACGGTGGTGTTCAAAAGAGCTGTCAGACTGCCTACTCATTTTGCCCTTTCACGAACAATAAATTGACCCTGCGAGGGGGAGGATGTGATAATTTGAGTGAAAACAGCCTTGTGTCTGCCATGATTCTGTTTTAGTTCGTAGCTTATTCAATAAGACCTTAGAACAGTTTTCATTATTCACTTGTACTTAGTACTTTTTAAAAAAAATTTTTTTAAATTTTTTTTGTTTATGTTTTATTTATTTCTGAGAGAGAGAGAGACAGCATGAACAGGGGAGGGTCAGAGAGGGAGGGAGACACAGAACCGGAAATAGACTCTCAGCACAGAGCCCGACGCGGGGCTCAAACCCACGAAGCATGAGATCATGACCTGAGCCAAAGTCAGACGCTTAACCGACTGAGCTACCCAGGCACCCCCACTTGTATTTAGTACTTACAGTCCTCCTCCCACCCCGTAGATCTTAATCTATGTTTGGATCTTGTTTACTCTGTCACTTTTTTTAACTTGCAAGTTTTGAACAACATACAACTTGTGAATAATTACAGTCTTAGTAAAATGATGTTGTCTTACTATGGTTTCTGAGGTCTTAACTAGTAGGAAAGTCTGGTGCTGCGATTGGAACAGTGTATCCATGGCAACCTGGCAGTCAACTTTTTAATTTGCCAGCATGTTTAAAGACAGTTTATTTGTTTCGGGTTGAAAATCAAAAATCTTATTATTTAATTGAAGTTCATGTAAAGAACAGTTTGTTTCATTTCTAGGCCTTCAACTCATCCACTGAATCACCATTATCACATATATGTTTAATGGTAATTAATAAGAAAAATACTGGTATATACTACCATTTCCATCATAAAATGTCTTTATTGTGCCACTCCTTCACTCAATGTTTTTTGAAGACTCGTGATAAATTTTCTTAGGGTTACAAGCATGAATGGCATAGTCACTTCTTGGTGGGGGTCTTTGATACTCCCTTTTCTCCTGTTCTTATTAGATTGCTCAATCTTTGGATTATTATTTTTGTTGTTTTATTTCTTTTTCCCTAGTAACTGTGGAATATTTAAATACCAGGTAATTTTAAAGGGCCATGATAGAAAACCATGTCTTCGTGCCCTAATTTTATAATATCTAATACTATAGTAACCAGACTTAACCTGTCTTAAAATGTTTTGTAAAGAGTTGTTAGTATAAAGATATCAGGCTTTGGTCTTTTCTACTGTATGACAAATTTGGAATCTCAAACAGGACTAAAGATTTGTGGAACCTGTTTACACATCAGAGTTCTTTCTCAGGTCAGTGATTGTCCACGAGAGGGCAGCACTGCTTTTTTATCTGCTGCTTTGATCTCTGAAGGCTCTGTGAACAGCATTTCACTGAAAAACAAATGTGGACCTCAGTTAATTTTTACACGGAACACATATTTGGATATTTCAGAAATAACCAAACTACATCGCTGATTTTGCTTTAAAACATTCTTTATTTAAGTTTTATTTAATTCTGCCATTTGTGAGGTAATATTCTGCAATGCAACAGTTTTACTAATTGGAATATATAACTGTTTTCATGTAGAAATGAGGTATTCTTGATGGTTTTCCTTCTGGGTTGGCAATTTTATAAGGAATCAAAGAGAATGGGGTAAGAATTTATTTGTTTCATTATTTGGTTTTCGGTTAAGGCCCATCCCATTACCACCCCCCACCAAACAAACAAACCAAATGCTTTGGAATAACTGGGATATTTCATGTCTTCTTTGAGAAAGTGCACTTAGATTTATTTAGCTTCTCTTTATAAAGAAAGAGAATGTGTCAATGACAAGATAATATGGAGAATCGTTTTTTATACCATGTTTAAAGATTCGAACAGAATATAGAGAGTCTTAACTATGATGGTAGCTTATATTTTTGTTTTAATTCTTCTCATCAGAATGTTAAAGGAAAACACTACAATATTGCTGGCTGATTTTTTAAAAATAATAGGGGGAAACACATTGCTTTGGATAAATTCTCTAAACTTGAATCATGTAAATTTTTCTTGTCCTCAATATTAGTTCAATTGTGTAACAGGCTTAACTTTAAAATACTATTTTATAGTCAAGAAAATGGAATTTTTTTCCAACTTACAAATGGTCTGTTTAAAATGTGTATTTACTCAAAGTAATAAGGGTTTATCATTTTAAATTCTTTGGAAAATAATGCTCCAAATCATGATGCTTTGGTATTTGATGTTAGGAGGCTTATTCAAACCAGTATTTCTTACATATAATCATTGTGCGACTTCATTACACATTTGTCAACTTTGGACTAATTATTTTTATACAGCTAGGGCAGGGCACTGCATCTTGTGATCGTCTTTCTTACTAATAGGATTCTGTCTGCTTCAGCAGGCAGTAATTGAAGGCTTCATGTACAGGGTAGGGGGGAAAAAAAAGTTTTAGCCTGAGTGGGTCATTGTCACAGCTTCTGGTAACCAGTAGAACAGAAAACACGAGAAAATTGAACTCAGAATAGAAAAATCAGAAACCAGGAAGACTATCCAAGAGCAGAAAAAGCATGTCTTAGAGCTGTTGCATTAAGTGTAGCAAATATGATTCCACTTAAAAATGTTTGTGTTTGTGAATACCCTGGGGATTGATGAAGCCTCTCAGATAAGTATTGTTTAGTTCCTGTTGTCCTGTTAACATTTCAGTTGTTAAAACCGTTGAGTTGTAGGATTTCTTTTCCTTCTGACAAAGAACATTTATGGTCCATAGCCAGCTTCTCATAAATCTTTTTTAAAAAGTGTGGTTTAAGTGCATGAGGGAATAATATTGTAAATATATTGGTACAGATTTGTTGTTCTCTGAGTTGTTTTCCTAATTCTTTCAACAGTTAAGACAAATTAACTTTTTTAGAAGAGTGGTGTCATTTAGGTTTTGCAGGCAGCTTATTTTGTCTTTTTCTTTAATTTTAAGAGTTCTTGTAGGCTTCAAAGATTAAATGTCAATTGCTAGAGATAATAGACAAAAAGACATGTAACGAAACGAAATACAGATAGATCTAAACAGTTTTACCTTCTCAGTTGGTGATTACCAAACAGCCAGTGCTTGGTGGTAGAATGAAAATGAAAAACTATGAAAAATACCTCGATGGTATCCTTTTAATAACACGGAGCCCGTCATACACAGGCGATACGTCTTTAACTGTCACCCTCTTGTTTGTTCTCATTTGTGCTGTTACTGGTGTTCGAGGTCGGTTGGCCGCCCAGAAGTCCTCCCTTGTGGAGTGTCACAGCTCCATTCAACAAGATTTTCTGTTTTTCCTTGTGGGTGTTCTTTTGAGGGAGTGGGAAGCAGGAGATGCTTAATTTTTTTTTTTTTTAATCTTTAAAGGCAGAAATTAAAAAGTTGTTATGACAAAGCACCAAGTCAGGATGCTTTGAATCACATAATAGTACAGATGCAGCTACACATTTTGAAGGGGAAAATCTTCCCTCTTAAAGTTTTTGGAACAATAATAGATTATATGCTTATTAGGTAAATAAGAAAAACATTAATCTTTCTGTTTACTAATTAAAAAAAAAAAACAAATATTAAAAGTACATTTTACATGTTTGAGAATGCGTATGAACCAGAACCAGAATACTTGGGTTCAAATTTCTGCTCAGCCATTCACTGGCTGTGTGCCCCCAAGCACGTGTCTCAGCTTCTGTGGGGCCTCACGTCCCCCGTCTATACAGCATTCTGCCTCATGGCATCAAACAAGTACCCACTACACAAAGCACTTAAATAAATGGTAGCTGCGTTTATCACTGTGGTGACCGAAAAACTTCACATGTCTTCTGAAAAAGTTTTGTCTCAGCATTAATCTTCGTTTGAGGTCAAACACAGAGATCCTGATGTCAGCCATTAAATTTAGCATAGAAGTATTTGACCCAGGCTGTCTTTATAACCAGCGTTTCTTACATCCAAAAGCTAGCTATGTGTTTTATTAACTGGTACTCTTTCCATAACTGTCTTTTCAATGTATGTTGAAGCATAGCCTGTTCGGGCATTAAATGATTAATAAATTTGGGGGGGTGGGGGGATGGCTTTGCTTTTCATGGACCAAAACAAACCAGTTGTAATCATGCTGTGTTCCAATTAAATATATCCTTTTGGAACTGTGAAATGAGAATGTCAGAACATCTGATCTTCTAGTCTCCTGCTTTAAAACCTTGCTTCTACCATTTGTGCCCACTAGAACACAGAGACCCAGCAAACAGGCAGTAGCTTTTATACCAGCCAGCAGATTTTCTGGCTAGGACGATTAGCTAAGCATGTTTCTGCTGTAGGGTAAGCAAAGACCCCTTTTCTTTCCTGCCCCTAATCTTTACAGTATTGAGAATTTTGTGGTAATAGGATTTCAAAAACATGTACGAGACATTAATTTTAATCTGTTTAAACACACTGACATCAAAATTGACATTTGTCTCTGCTGAGTTTACATTATTATACCATCGACTCTAAGTTTCTAATAGAAAAGAGATAAAATGCGCCTTGGGGCTGTACAACCCTGAAATTCAAGTGCTTTTGTGTTCCTATTCAGACATAATCTCCTTCACTACAGTCCCAAGGCACAAGTGTTAAGTAAATAAAGGGACTAATAAGACTATTGTTTACATAATTATAACCCTGTCAGAAATAGGGACCTCTGTGGAGAGATGTGTTGAGTGAAAATTTGGTGATGACCAGATCTGTGGCGAGAAAAGTTACATAAATGAGTAGGACAGGGGAGCCGCCTCGTCAGACATACAGACATGATTTAATAGAAATCCAGAAACAGGATTCTCCTGTGAAGCAGAAGAACCCCAAAAGTTTGGACCAAAGAAATACATAAACTTGTAAGGGGTGTTCTGTAGAAAAGGCGGCCGGTCATTTTAGGGCTGGTGACGTTGGTGTTCTCTGAAAGGTGAAATTAGGAAGCACTTCCTTAGGTCTTGTGTGGACCTCTGAAGAGCACCCGGTTACTTACACTTGCTGCTCACAGTAGAAAAGCTGCTCTGGCAGATTCCTTGCAAGTCTTCAGTGTGTTTGGAGAGAGGAGCTTTCCCTGTGTGTAGAAAATACACAAATAAATGACCGCAGAGATTTCTAACATACTTGATCAGCTACCCACTAGCTTACAGTTTAAAATGCAACTTTAAAACGTTGATAATATTTTCATATTAGCATATTCATTTTGCTTTTGAGTCATTATTCTAATTACTGTTGGAAAGCTGATTTTCATGATTCTGTTTAGGTCAAAAAAGGCTTGCTAGGTTGCCAAAAAGAAGAATCGAATGTGTTATGAGATCTTGATGTCATTTCTGAAAACCCAAAGAAGAAATTACTTTTCATTTAAAGAGAATCTGCTTCCTGCTTAAGTGGCTAATATTTTAATTAAGTTGGGAGTGAAGTTTTTCTGAGTGTCTCCTGATAAACTCCCTCTTTTATGTTGATGGTAATTAAACAGATCCCTGAGGACACCGTGGGCTCTGCGCAAGGCCCATGCTAATTGTCAGACAGGAGACACTGACCAGTTGGTTTGCTCTTGAATAGTCCGCAGCGTGCTGTCAGCGCAGCAGTTTTATTTTTATGTATTGTGAGCTGATGTCAGGGCTAACTGGGTGCCATTGTGGCTGAAGATGTTGCGCAAATTGAGGCAGATGGCTCAGATTCAGACACGTGTCATACAGAAAGGGGAAAGGGGATTGGCCCTGCAAAGTGGGGTCACAGCAGGTCACAGACCTGCTCTACACTTGTTAGTGTTTTCAAAAGCTCATGTGCGGCAACTTTGTTTTTCTCCAGTCATCCCTGCAATCAAGCCCCCCGCCCTCCCCCCCCCCAAAAAAAAATGTGTGGAACATGCTCCATGTGGAAAATGGAGGCCTGGGAGGGTACCGTCCTCTTCCTTCACGTCTCTGGGGCTCAACTGTGCGTGCAGAATGAATTAGCAGGATTGACAGAAGTTCATTGTGCCTCCAACGGCTTTTCAGTCAATAGCAGTGCTTAAAAGGCTAGTTTTGCTTTTAATTCCATGTAATTAGTAGATTCTTCATGTCTTGGAATTTAGTAATGGAGCCTTAGACCTCAAGTTTCCTCTATTCTAAAAGAAAAAGAAGTATCTAGCGTTCTGCACGTAAAAAAAAGTGTAGAAAGAGGGAGTACGGCGTTGTACTTAGCTGTCACATGGTTTTGTTGCATGTCCTTATCAGCATTAGACACTGAATCTGAACATTTTAACACGCGTGACTCTTTGAGACGTAAGAGTTTTATAACGTACATAAAATTACCTAACTTCTTGCATAATCATTTTCAGATATGAGGAATTAAAATTTCAAGCCCTTTGAGAAAAGTACCTTTTCTTAACGTGTTTTAAAAATAAAAATGCAGTGGTTTATTTTAAATGAGCCTATGGATGGTGGAATATTCAGTACCAAACGAATGATTCCCAAATATATATTAATGGAGAATTATTCACGTAAGTCTCTTGCTCAAACTAATAAGTAAAATAGACTTCCCTTTTTGTTCCGTTCTAAAAATGCACTAAAATTACCTGCTTGTGGTAAGCATGGTGCTGGGCAGGTTATTCGTTTTTTCAGAAGAATGCTTGGCTTTGGGTTTTTGACAGTAGGGAACCTGTAAGAAATTATTGAGAAAAAAGAACTGTTTTAAACCTATTTGAATTTATGCCATCTCCGTTTTTCCTCCCTCACGATAAAAGCTCTCTCTCTCTCTTTTTTTTCCTTCAGGTTTGCAGCTAAAACTGTGCACAGTGGGTCGTTGATGCTAGTTACAGTGGAACTGAAGGAAGGCTCCACAGCACAGCTTATCATCAACACCGAGAAAACGGTGATCGGTTCTGTTCTGCTGCGGGAGCTGAAGCCTGTCCTGTCCCAGGGGTAACCTGCTTACATCTGGACTTCAGAATCTGGCACACAACAAAAGTGCCTGGCATCCACTACTGCTGCCTTTCATTTATAATAATAGCCCTTCCATCTGGCAGTGGGGGAAGAATACACTCTTGACATTCTTGTCTCCTGCTTTAGAATGCTAGTGTGTATCTATCATGTATGCAATACTTTCCCCCTTTTCGCTTTGCTAACCAAAGAACATATATTTTACTGTCAATTTTCTCAACTCTTGAATCTATGTGGTGCTTCCTCTGTCCTGCTACTTCTTCTGGCCTTCTCCTCTGCCTTCTCTTTTTCCACAACGATGGACGTGAATTGGGTATTTTAAGTTCATTGGGAATCATCCTCCCTCCCACTGTAACCGAAAATTAGCCTAGGAATAGTCTAAGTGGCCTCTGAGCTTAGGGTGTGGAAATGGGAATAGCATACTTTTTAGAATCAGATACAAAAACAGTAAGATCTCTGCAAAATTTTGTTCTGTGAATTTCCTGGTATTGTAATTGGTTATTGACAATGCTCATCATGAAATCATCTCTGAATAATAAACTAGCATATGAATAACATGTGTCTTTGCATTTTTAATGAGAAACTGTGTGTAATCCTGAAGTTCATATGCTGATGTTTGTCTTAAAAGTAAATAGCTTGTTATATTCTGCAAAGAAGCAATTAAAGGGGTTTCGTTAGTGAAAGAAAAACCACTTTCAAACCCAGGTAGATTTTTTAGTTACGTTACAGAGTAGTTAACTCTAAGGAAAAAAATTGGTGTATTTAATAACAACAAAAATCATCATGTTGTACAATAAAATGTCTCTGTGCAGTTTTGATTAGTAGAGATCAGATTATAAGGCCTCCTGTTACACCTGCTGAATAAATTCTTTGAATCTCATTGCTTCTTTACAAATCTTGATGCCCAACTTAGGTGGACTGAAACACCTTTGAAAACTACTCAGTAGAAATCTAATTGTGGAAATTTTTAAAACCTGTTACATAGTCAACATATCAGCACTAANCTGTTTTTATTAAGATTATTCTCTAACCAGGGGCGACTTGGTGGCTCAGCTGGTTGTGCATCCAACTTCGGCTCAGGTCATGGCCTCACAGTTCGTGGTTTGAGTCCCACATCAGGCTCTCTTGTTTTCAGTGCGGAGCCCGCTTTGGGTCATCTGCCACTCAGTGCCCCTCCCCCACTCATGCTCACTTGTGCACTCTCTCTCTCAAAAATAAGTAAAACATTTTTAAAAAGTGGTTTTCTAACCAGAAAACTTTTTTTCTGAGACTTTTATATCTTTTTAAAACCAGATGAAATTTTATTTATCTTTCTGATACAAGNGAGCCTGGAGCCTTTTTCAGATTCTGTGTCTCCCTCTCTCTCTGACCCTCCCCTGCTCATGTGGTCTCTCTCTCTCAAAAATAAATAAGACATTTTAAAAAATTTAATAAAAGTAGAAAGAGAATATACATTGATGGAAACATTGTAGAACATATATAAGGAGAAAAAAATAAACAGAATGAAACAATCCTGGAAAATACATGTTGAGAAGAACAAAATAGATGTGAAAAATTATTTCAGTTTTCAAACTTGTGAGCTGGAGAGAGCAAACAAGATTGTTAAATTGTCCTGTTCTTGAAATACAGCATTTAATCCAGATGCGAAGTATTGCTGTAGAAGTCATGTGTCCTACCTCATCCTGGAGCCTAACATGCTGTGGCAGTGCTGACACCCGGACACCCCTCTATAATTGCAGCCTGTTGGCATTTCCTTTATTAATCCTGTTTCTCAGGGCTTACTTCGTAACTTTTGGTTTTTAAGTCAACAATTTTTTTTAAATGTCTGTTTAATTTTTGAGAGAAAGCATGAGGGACGAGGGAACAGAAACACACACACACACAGAATCTGAAGCAGGCTCCAGGCTCTGAGCTGTCAGCACAGAGCCCGACATAGGGCTGGAACTCCTACACCGTGAGATCATGACCTGAGCCGAAGTCAGTCACTTAACCGATTGAGCCACCCAGGCGCCCCTTAAGTCAACAACTTTTTGAAACGTTATAAAGAATTTGAAAGGCTAAATACCTGGTTTCTGAAAAACATATTTACACTAAATGCATCAAAGCAGAGGGAAAATGTATCTTGTGATGTAGACAGGTTTTTGTTTTCCTTAAATTAGGGTACTTCTTATCTTTGAAAATAGGTCATTTTATAGGTACCTATTTTTAAGGTAAGGAATTTTCAGTAGAACTTTATTTTTGAAAAAGATAAATATTTGATAGCTAACTTAGATTTAAAATCTATACTAAATAATATAATGTGGTATGCTAACAGTTGAGGCCATTTTAACATCAATAGCTTAATACCATTAAAATATTTTTCATGTAAGTGAAATTAGAAAAATGACCAAAATCCCTAGTTTAAGATTTGGTGGGGCAAGTCGTAGGGGGGTGTTCTTCCTTTTTTGGTACAATGTTTCAGAGTTCCTTACCTTTTATTTCCTTTAACTTTATCATAATCCTTGATTATCTTTAAATTGTTCCATTGAGTCGAGTTAGTCAATGTTGAATTCTTAATTCTAGCTATATTTTTTCATTTTAATGTCTACTTAATGGGACATTTTATGTACACCAATCTTGAAGAATGGCTCTCATAGTATATTTCAGACTAAGCCTCATATTTGGTATCACATTGCCTCATTTTTGGTATCTCAGTACATTTGCTTTATTTATTATAAGAAAAGGAGAATGTTTTTATTCTGAAGAGACTATGACAATGAACTTATCAAATTAAAGTACTTCAGACTTGCCCTTCCCAGTTACCATTTGCAAATATTTGAGTAACTTGTTAATAGCTTATGAAAAGTTTGCCCTTGTAACCTGTTTCAGGTTAAAAAGTTAGATAGAGAAGATAAGAGTCCGGAATGATGAATAACATAAAGGGAGGTTTTGAAAAGTAAAGTTTAGCTAGCTAGAGGAAAACCTAAGCTCTTTTACCTTCTTTGTTTCCTCTCTATGATCTCTCTAACCTTATAGGGGACTGTGTTTAAAGGGGGAAAATCCTCTTTTCACATAACGAGAGGGGGTAAAAAACCCTATGTTATAATGCAAAATTAACGAAGTCTTACTATTTCCTTTCTATTTAAAGACTCTCCACTGTGGAACGTGAAGAACGGCAGTTACGATTGTCAGGGGTATAGTAAGATACAAGATGCATTCTGTACCCCACAGGAAACCACAGTCCCAGTGGCAGTAAATGAAGAAATGCAGTGTGGACTTCGCTAAGTCAGTGAGCCCTGGTTTGCAAACAAACTTTGCTTACATACTAATGTAGGCTCACTTCCCCACCCCCACTCACTTTGAGTGCCAAGTCAAATCGCTTTAAGTGAACTATCACCCCCAGAGATGCTGAGCCCATCTTTTCGCCTCCACCTCCCCTCCCCTCACACAGGTGATTTAACCAGTCCAGCCATGATGGCTCTTCCATCAATTGGAGGTCGGTTAACTGTCTAACCATGCACTTGCTTTTTTTTTTTCTTTCAGAGAGAGCGCGAGAGCATGAGAGGGGCAGAAAGACCAAGGGAAAGAATCTCCATGCTGAGCATGGAGCCCAGCTTGGGGCTCAATCTCGTAACCCTAGGATCATGATCTGAGCCAAAATCAAGAATCAGATACTCAACTGACTGAGCCACCCAGGTGCCCCTGCTTTATTTTTTTTTTTTTTTTTATCATCCATTTCCTTCCCATCTGCCTTCCTGCTTGACCAGTTACCTCAAGAAAAGTTTTCATGATCACTGTCACTCTTGAGATTTTAGAGGAATCAAAACAAAAAGTTTATGATAGTGTTATATTCCTAGATGAATAGAAGCTGTGTTTAATAGAAAAACATGCCCTTAAATGGATCATGAAATATCTTTCCTGAATCTTCAGTCTCCCTCTTCTTCCTGACAAATAGCTTTCAATATGACTAAATGAATGCTTTCCTCTCTTTCTTTCTTGATAATGTCACTTTTTTTTCCTACCACTTTTCAACTGTGTTACAGAGCAAACGCTATTTTAAGACCTGACCTGGTAAGTTAACTTGACCTGGTAAGTGAAATTGGTGTTTGAATGAAAATGTTTTAGACTTCACGTGATCACTGGACCAACAGACTTGAAACACAGCTGTCCAAAGGCTGAAATCATTTCTGGGAAAAGTTGTGAAGCAGTTGCGCGATTGTCACATCACACCAGTAAGAGCTATTGGATTTAGGGAAAGAAGAGGGTTAGAGAGGTCCCAGAAGGTTCAACTATGGAACAAAGGCAGCTAGGTCTTAAAAGTTGAATGGCATTTAGGAGAGAAAACAGTTTCTAGGAGTGGGAGGAGGAAGACTATATTGTTCTCAACTGAGGCCATCTCTTAAAATGTACCTTTTTTGTACAGGGAGCGGCATTACCCCTACACCTCTCTCTGTGCGCTCATTTCTCCTCTTTCCACTCCCAGCCTCTCCCTGGCACCAGCCCCCAGGTCTCCAGCTCAGGGTGCAATGACAGTTTAGAGGAGGAACCAATGGTTTCGATACTGTAGGTGGGGCTGTGCTGCTCTTGGAAGCGGGGGAGAGGCAGGAAAGAGAAGATTGGGAACCAGTGAACTAGAAATCGGGAGAAATCAGCGTTGTTGGCTCTACTCTCCCACTTGTAAGCCAATTTTAGCTATTTCCTTGGGGATCTTAGGTATTTCCTATGCTTTACAGTTATTTCCAGGTTCTAAAAGGAATCTTTTTGGACTTAAAAGTAGCTAATGAACATGAAGTTCCACTGGTGTCCTTTTACCGGTAGTGATTGTATGTGTAAGTAATGTCTAATCTTCCCTCATGTCTGTCTTATTCTGGAGCCAACTTGACATACAGTCACTTGTACATGTAAGTTCTGGCTGCTTCTGTAAATTCATACTCTGAAGACCCAAACCCCTCAGAACTCAAATATGGAATTACTACAACAGACTCAAGCTTGTCTTCAGTGACATCCTGAGACACTGCTTTCTCATCAACAACGTTGAGTGCCAGAGACACCAAAGATGAGGCCTTAGTGAAGACGAATTTTCCTCAAGTACTCTCTACACCCAACGTGGACCTCGTACGCAGGACCCTGAGATCAAGAGTCGTGTGCTGTACTGACTGAGCCAGCCAGGCGCCCCAGTGCAGAAGAATCTTTATTCTCAGATGTAGAGATGTCTAGAAAGTCTGACCAGCAGATAATTCTTCTAGTGGGCTCGTTCATGTAAGCCCTGGCAGACTGCAGGTGCCGCACCTGTGCTTGGGGAGAACGGGGAAGCCCCACCTTGCCTACCCTTCTCATGAAGTGGCCTGGGAGGGTGGTTTCATAATATGAGAGGGAATGAGGGAAGACAGATTAGCTCTGAAATCGAGCTTGTGATTTGTTCCTCCTAGAAGTGCATCTTCTCTTTTTTCCATTTTTTTATTTTTGTAAGCAGTGGGATGATCAAAGACTTGTTTTCCAGTAGGGTCAGCCGTCTCCACGGACAACAAAGGGATTATTAAGATCGTGACCTACAAAAAGAAAAATGTTGAACTTCGCCTTTGCAAAGTAATTTTAAAAAGTTAAGTAAAGACCCGTTTCTCACAAGTTCTCTACTATATGCTTGTTCCCTTTGTTCTTTCACTGTATAAAGTAAGGAACAGGAAAGGGCAAGGTGTGAACCCTTGCACACTGCCCGCGAGAAGTTAATGCAGGCATTTGGAGGAAACCAAGTGTCTTCCCCACTTAGGGCTTGATTTTTTACTTCAAAAATGAAGCTGTCATGAAAGGAGCCTCATACTGGCATCACACGGAAATTGCCAACACCCAAGGGCACTCTTGCCATGACCCAGGGGCCTCCATTTTGCTCGCGCCTCGTCAAAACCACGGGGCCTAAATAAAAATATTTTGTAAACAAAGTTACGGGCAGCTCCGTTTTCTAATTGAAAGTAATTATGATTTCTGTGCTGTGGTGTAATTACCTAAAAAAAATGTTATTTGATGATTAAGATTCTGGAGTGAATTGTGTTCTTTGGGCTCTTGCACCGTTCCTCCATCAGGGACTTGGTTTCAGCGGTGTGCAGCTGCTGGAGTTGATTTACAGTGCTGCGGCTGTGGCTGGTCATAAATAAATCCTCTTATATAGTTGTTATGAACACCTGTTAGATCATCTGTCAGCAAAGCGCTGTTCACATTTATCATGGTGCGGTAGTTATTTTACCTCAATCCATTTCCAACTGACTCAGCCTCCATCGCTGGGTTACTATTACCACACCATAATCGCTCGTTCCCACTCCATGTTACAACTTGCAGATAAAAGATTTCACTACTTGGCCAAATTTCATAAATAAAGGAGCAGTTCAGTGCAGTAAAAGTTTATTTTTGTCGTCATTTGTCACCCCATTATTCTATAAATCAAATGGAATAGCACTATTGCCAGCTCAGGCGTTGCTGTCAGCCTTAGGCATGGAAATGGTCCGTTTCTTCCTTTTAGATGAGATGACATGTCTTTCAGACTTAACTGGCTTATGGCTTTGTTTCACCCATTTTATTTTATTACCCCTCCAGAAAAAAATCCTTTGGGAACAGAAAGACTTAAAAGAGCGAAATGGAAACAGAAAACACAGCCCAGCACGCTGCTTAGCTCAGTGATCTGCGTTTCCCCCCATCCAGTCATTAGGAATTGACCAGCACCCCCTCCCCCAGGCACACGGCCTGAATCCTTGACTGAGGTTGCTTCTCGTAAACTTCTAAGAGGGTTGTAGCACATCTATTTCGGAAAGGCCATTACAGCGTGGAGTTCCAGATATTGAAATACGTGATGTATATCCTCAGAGATCCTCCGGATTTGACAGGCTTTATGCAAAGAAAAGACAGACTGGTTTCTTTTCTAAAAAGCATTTGAATGACTCAGAGGCTGTGAGAGTAAATGGTCACCCCCAGAGAGTGAGCGCCTTACCCCTTGGAGGTTTGTCAGCGTGGAGCTTTGGAGGAAGAGTCAAGATTTATTAGCAAGTTGTGAACCTTGTCTCGGGCGTAAGTCTGAGGAAGGCAATGTCCCTTGGTTAAAAGGAAGAGGACAGAAAAAGCTGAAGGGATGGGGTAATAGAAAAGGGTTTATAGTTGATATTATACTTCCGAGTTGGTTCTAATTCAACTTACATTCTTCATAGTCATTATGTAGCTCATAAATTCAATAAAGTGTTTTACTGTTACTATAAAAATGACAGGAGGGGGGTTTTATGTTGTAAGTTTCGTTAGTTGCTCTTCCTGTTTTATGTTGAAGTTCTCAGGCCATTATGTCATTAAATCCTTGGAGTCTGAAGGGCTCAGGCCCCTCCGTTTCTTGCCTTTTGCACACTCGGCCATGTCAGCCCAGGCTCGGTCAGGCCCTGGCCACTTAGAACCACTGGCAGTGGTGCCAGGAGAGCAGGGTGCTTCATATCTATTATTCAGGACAAGGAGCTTCAGCCTACGACGATGTGTACTGCGGAGCGGAACCCTGGGGGTTGGGCGGAGGGCAGCCTCAGGCAGACCACCTCAGGCAGGGTTCTACAAATTCCGAAGGAAGAGTCTATCAGGGGAACTTGTGCGGGGCTGGGGTGGGGGGGCGGTGAAGTAGCCCAAGCCCCTGTTTGGACCCAGGAATTGTTCCCCACGTCAAGATGGGCCTCCGCACTAGAGTCTGCTTACTTGATAACCTTTGCATAGCTCTAAGTCCTTGGTAAAGTTCTAAGCAAATGCACAGTCAGATTCTTAACTGGGATAGTTTGAAAGGTGACACCACTCTCTTTTAGCTGTTTTCTTGGATTCCAGAAGAAGCCAAGGTACTCTGCCTTAGGAAACTTTGCTTTCTCCAGATGTTTGTTTTGAACAGAATATCCACATGGAAACAGCAACTACTAATTCTCTGGCCAGAGTGCATCAAGGCCTTAATCTAAAGCCTCCCATCCATCCAGCTGTCTGGCATTTGCTATTATAGGGCACCAACAGAGAAATGAGGCTGTGGCTTTATCACTGCACCCTGGGTGACAACTTGATTTTCTGCTTTCACCGCAGGCAGCAGCAGCCCAACATGATGGGGCTGTTAATTTGTGCATTTCATGGTGTCTGTCAGGGGGGCTGGGAGAGGAGGGTTTCAGGGGGAAGGGAATGGAGCATGTCCCAGCCGCGGAAGCACCTGTCTGCATTGACGGCACAGAGCACTTCTTATTAGCGTGCAGGTCTCTAAATGCAGCCCAGGGATGACAGCCTGGCATCCCAGCACCCACACACTGTGACAGGCGCCGGCAGCCGGTCCCATTGTTTGCCCTTGATGAGCATGTCATTAATGGAAATGGAAGAAAGTGAGGGCCACATCAGTATTCAAATAGCCTCTATTCTCTCTGCCATTCACCCGGCTGGCTCAGCTTGCCGCAGATTTCCTTCTGCAAGCTCCTCTTGGACTTTTTTTTTTTTTTTTTTGGTAACAGATTTATTCCCATTGCATACAAATCCTTTCCATGTTGTTCCTGGTTTCTTCCAATCCTGTGTTTACACCCACCTCTTTAGGCTGGATTTAGCCGGATCAAAGGAGATTTGGGCTCTCATATATTGCAAAGGTCTAATTAGCAAGTACATGCTCTTTGCAGCCAAGAAAATGCATGTTGCTGCTCCTGGAGCCTATTTCCTGTGCCTCTTGAATCCTGCATCTTCTCTGGGGAGATGTGGCTGCTCTGGCCACCACTCTTAGAAATATCTGGTAGAGCTGGGTAGCACAGAATACAGAGGCTCTGACTTCTTCAAGAATGGCTGGCATGGCAACAATACGACCCTTTCTCAAGCTTCGTAAATTAAAGAGAAAGTAAGGGAAGTGCCCAGTAGTGAGTGCACTTTGGAGGGAAAGAACTGTGTATGCACATGATTATTTACAGCCAAGTGGAGAATGACCGGGTCCTAAATACGTGTTTCCGTCCCTCACACCCTGTGTTGGTCTGTTTGCTTAATAATGTAATTAGTGCTCAGAGGGAGAATATTGATGCTGCTGTCGGTAGCCCTTGCTCTCCTGTGCGCTTCTCGCCCACTCCTGTTGCCCACTTGGCTCCCGTACTGCCTAGTTTGGTGGTTTCAGCTGTGCACCTACACACCCTGTGCCCTTCCCACACACTCCTAGAGCCCCCTCTGCAAATATCAGCTCACCTGCACACGCTGTCTTAGTCCTGTGTTTGCAAGGCTCACATCTTAACACATTCAGATGGGATGTTCTTAGATGAAGGCAGCAACGAAAGACCACCTCTAATTTCTCTCTGACCTTTCAGTAAAGAAAGGTCAGAAGAACTGCTTGCCGTGCATTTCCCTAGCAATGTCCCTTATCTGGTATTAATCTGTCAGTGACGAGGTGGGGCCTGACTCCCTAAGACATCACTCGGCTTCTGAACCAGTCTTGCCGGAGGCTGAAAATAGAGGAAACGCCCGGAAGTAGAACTCAGGGCTCGTTCGTCAGCAGTGCAGTGTCCCCTTCTCACATCGCGAGATGAACAAAGGGATTCTTATTTCACCAAGCTATTTTCTCCCCAAAACACAGAAACTCGTTGAAGGAAAGAGCCATGCCTTTATTCCAGTAACGCCCTCTCCTGATAGAGGTGCCGTGTGGCCTGGCTCAGAGTGGACTTCCATGTTATCACGGGCCCTCGCTGGATCTGGGGGGCCCAAGAGCACGTCTTCTCAGGTGTTTATCTGACAACCTACAAAACCCCCCAACCCTTCCCCAGTCGAAGCCCAGAGGGATGATTATGGTTTAAAAAGCGAAGTCGTAAATTGGGCTTTCTCTCCTCACTTGCTTTGTAGCTGAGGGAATCCACCGAGGGCAATTTAAAAAGAAAAGAAACAGGCTGAGAAAAAAAATTGCAATGCTTTAGCCTTAGTGTCAGAGTGATGGAAAATAATTTTCACATTTGATTAATTATTAAGAGATCTGTTTAATAAAATATAGAGAGAGCATTTTGTCTCTCCACAATCATTAGTATGACCCTGGACCCCTATTTTGGAGGTGAACAAAAAGCTATTGAGGTATAACAATAAATTTTGTCCCCAAGGGTTTTTGCAGAAGTGGCCACAGGGCCGTCCTGACAGATTTAAGGCAGAAATCCCACAGCTGACACTGAAATGTGTCAAATGCAGTGGCTTCAGTTGGCAGGTCGCACGCGCTAGCCTCACCCAGACATGTGAATAAAGCTAAATCATTGACCTAGAAAGAAACTGCGCATTGGTAGGGCTATTTCCTTCTTGTTTTACTTATTTGTTTGTTTGTTTTGAAAATTATCTCCCTAAAACATAGGTTCAAATATTCAGTATTCTTGGTAGCTTACTTTTTTCAAATGTGGAAAGTCTTCAAGGAATTCTCTTCTTTTTTTAATGTGTTATTTAAAAAAACAAACACCATTTTTCCATGACTCTCTTTATGTAGTTAGAATTTAAATAGGAATATCAGGTCTTATAAGGAAATAGCCTATTAGAAAGAATCAGATTTCTTTTCTCCCCAGAAAAAAAATTTACTTTTATCTTTAAAATTAGTATGTAGAGGGGCGCCTTGGTGGCTTAGTCGGTTAAGCATCCGACTTTCGCTTAGGTCATGATCTCGCGGTTCGTGGGTTCGAGCCCCGCGTCGGGCTCTGTGCTGACTGCCAGCTCAGAGCCTGGAGCCTGTTTCAGTCTGTGACTCCCTCTCTCTCTGACCCTCCCCTGCTCACGCTGTCTCTCTCTCTCCTAGAAATAAATAAAACATTAAAAAAAATTTAAAAAAAAATTAGTATGTAGAGTCTGTTTTATTCAAGCTTGTGCTTGAATGTTTTAACATTTCCAAGTTTGAATTTTTTATGCACTTTGATTTGCTAGCTATTTTCAACTATTGATCATGCTATACAGACATGGCAGCAAGAAGCAATCAAAATCAAGTGTGGAGACGTTCCGACTGACCTCGGTCCATGCACCCTACCTACCGGTTCCTTTGCCAGGTTCACATCCCTTCCATTCAGGTGGATGTTCCTCTGGTGAAGGCACCAATGAGAGACCACCTCTTATTTCCTTCTGTCTTTGCAGTGAGAAAGGACAAGCCCTCGGCTGTGTGGGACCTCCCCCCACCCCCCAGCAGTGTGGTGTTCTCAGCCTGTGCCTGATGGGCCAGAGTGGGGTCGCCTGTGCCAACCCCTCCTCAGCCTGCAGCTGTTTCCAGACCTTCCACCATTGCTCGCCTATTTTGAAGACAAATTCATCAGGCATTCTGGAAGGAATGTCTGCATTGTTCGTCAGCAAATTACCTTCAGTCTCCTAGCAAAGGCCGCTCCCGTGAATGGAAAGCATAGCATGAAAAATTTGTTGCAAGGGTGGGGTGAGGTGGGGTGGGGGAAACCAGTGGATCTTTCAGTTAATCTCCGGTTCCTTCACTCAGACATTAGTGGGGAGCGCGTGTGATACGGGGAGGTTAAGTGGCCCCAGCTCTGTTACTATGGCCATGTGGTGATCTACTGGGACCAAGAAGAGCACAAGTGTCCTTCCTCCCTCTCTGGACCCCTAAGAAGCGGAAGATTTATAAGATCCAGAAGTAAACAGGGAGGAAATATTAAAACCTTTATTCATCTTTATTATTTATTTCATGCCTCTTCTATTGTATTTGCTTTATAATGCACTCGATATATTGTACTGGGCAGGAAATACGTATACATGTACAGTAGTACGTATAGTTAGTGTCCCATGTATATATAATCAGCAGTACATTATAAGTAGTAATGCATGGGTAAAATATATCATCACAATACAGGATCCAATGTACAAATAAACGGAATCTACCCAGTCAAAAGTGCTGGGAGGCCACAGATCCACAGCGAGGCTCCCAGGATGCACTGCTCCTTGCCGCTAAAACAGAGATCCCAAGATGGTATTCGAAGCACCAGACTATTTCTCCACGACCGTGGTTTGAGAAGAGTAGGAGAGAGGCCTCGGGAGGCACCAGGAAGTTATTTCCACTGCACGGACAATAATCAGACTTCTCTTGGCCTCTCCCACCCCTCACCCTTTTTTCCCTCGGGACCATCTAGAGAACATTCAGCGTTCGGCCACCCTGACGAGGACGCGCAGGGAGGAGGGTGATTTCTTCCTGAGCAGGCTCACTGTGCGGGGACTAATTACAGCCCACTTGGAGAAGTTGGGAGGCAGGGCGCGGAGCGGTGCCGCCTCTCTCCGGCGGAGGAAGGCGGGGGCCATGCAGAGGGCGGGATGGCATCTGGATCCATCTCATTAGGAGTGAGGAATGACTCATGATTCACAAAAGGTCATTGCCTACTGAGGTAGATAAATTATCTATAAGCCTTCAGCAGAGTTGGAGGACCTATTTGGTAAGGAAGTTTTCATTAAATCAAAGATTTTATGGCTTCTATTTTGTTGCATAGGAAAAGGGAAATAATTAGTAATTGACGAAATAAGTGCAGGGAATAAAAAAGTGTAATGTTATTCTAATAGGCCTTGTCTTGGTCTTTAACTTTTCACTTGCAAGCAGCATTATTTTTTAACTCTGATGTATAAAAATCATCCACACTGAGAAAGTGGAGCCAATTACAGTTAAACAATTGAGGGGAGCACTAACCAATAATAGGATAGGCTGTAAAATGCCATAAATATTGTTCCTTGTTATTGTGTTTGATTTTTGATGATTCCCATAACCCGTTGGTTAAGATTAAATAGACATGTTCTTAGGCAATACCCAAATACATTTTAGTGCTAAACGATATAAAGCAGAATATATATTTGCCCCCAAGTCGCCTGTTAGAGGAATCTGTCCGACGGGCCCCTATTTTTCTACTGACACTTGCATCTTGGGAAACCTCCCAGATTAAAACAATAGTAACACCAAAATTAAAATTTCTCCCAGGGTAAATTTAACCTGAGCTATTGGGGTATCACTGTAGCTTATAAATTAAGCAGATTTTCATGGAATAACAAACGGTGGAGTCTTTCTGTCAGTGAAATGTTTACCCCTCACATTTACATGGCCACAGGGGTTTCTTTTTCATAGGATTCCTGCATTTTTCCTTTTTACCCCCAATTAAATCTGTTTTGGAGAGGATCTGTGCTCCTATGAGATTCATAGGCTATCAGAAGTAAATGATAAACAAAGAAATATGGAAAATAGCTAAATGGGAAAGGTAAACAGTAGATTCACACTGATTATAACTTTTTTTTTAAGCTCTTTTCCCCGGATGGAGGGCCTCCTATGCTTGGTCTTCAGCTAATCATTTCCTTTTTTTTTTTTTTTTAATTTTTTTAAATGTTTTATTTATTTTTGAGAGGGAGATAGATANCCGGGTGTGCGAGGGCCTGTGTTCATCCGCGGTTCAGGGACGAGGGAGCTGGGTTGGGGAGCTGCAACTCCTTGCCAAGTTCTACAGCCTGAATTGGGCTGCGAGCCGGTGCCACCATCTGCCCGGCTGCCCAGCGCACGTCAGAAGGTCCTCTGCAGGGACACGTGGGATGGAAAGGGAGCCTAAAAGTCACCCATGAAGTAAAGTGCCCAGCATGGTTCCTGGAGCTCGTCAGTCACTAAATTATGAACATTATATTTTTAAAAATCCAGGGGCATCTGCGTGGCTCAGTGGGTTAAGCGTCTAACTTAAACTCAAATCATGATCTCTAGGTTGGTGGGTTCGAGCTCCCTGTCAGGCTCTGTCGTGACGGCTCAGAGCCTGGAGCCTGCGTTGGATTCTCTCTCTCTCTCTCTCTCTCTCTCTCTCTCTCCACCTTCCCCGTCCCCTCTCTCTGTCTCTCTCTGTGTGTCTCTCATTCTCAAAAATAAATAAACAGTAAAAAAAAACCAAAAAAAAATCCAGGTGGCAGGTATTCTCTGCTACAGCCTGGGAAGGAAGTGGTGTTACGTAAGTGTCTAAGGAAAAGGCATACGTTCCCATGACTAGTAGCTGATGCAGAACGTGTGACGAGGACACTGCATCTGTTTATGGATACTTCCAAGAGCCCCGTTCCCCCGTTTCCCTGAGTTCTCTAGTTAATATAATTTTAATAGCATCAAATAACGACATTCTTTTTTTAATGTTTATTTTTGAGAGAAAGAGAGAGAGAGAAAATGAGAAGGGGAGGGGCAGAGAGAGGGAGCCGCAGAAACCGAAGCAGGCTGCAGGCTCTGAGCTGTCAGCACAGAGCCCAACACCAGGCTGGAACTTAGGAACGTGAGATCATGACCTGAGCTGAAGTCGGATGGTTAACTGACTGAGCCACCCAGGTGCTGCTCAAATAATGACATTCTTAACCATTTCCCTAGGGAGACTATTCCACTCACCAATAGATCGCACCGTCAAGGAATTTTTATGGATAGCTGTTTAAAAAGTTTTTTTCTAGATTTCTTCCCATTGGAACACTATGGATCTTGAAAATGAGCAATTGGTGAAACACTCTTGTTTGCTTGTGACCCTCAAGATGTCGAATGGCTGCCTGTGACCTTAGTGGAAGGTGTGTCATTTACTTGCTTCACCACCCAGTGAGTGACATCCATCAAGCCTCCCTCCTGCCCAGGCCTTAGTTTCTCAGCGAGATGTTGTGAAGAATTAAGAAGCGACCAACCCCTTAGGGTTGCATCATTCAGGGTCAGCATCATTCAGCACAACACCGCCCGGCCTCTGGAGCTCGGGTGCGCCAGGCAGAAAAATGCCCTCGGTAAGTTCTTCTTCCTCCTATAATATTTAAACCCTGTACAATACTTGAGATTCCTCCAGTACATAAATAACCCAGTTTCTATTCCCCTTAGCTTCCCAAGTTTTGCCTGCCCTCTCTGACTTCTCCCACGCAAAAACGGTAGTCCCAGGGACTATGGCCAAATGTACCAAGGTAGAGTGGAGTTTCCTGAACCGCTGAAGACATAGGAGTCCTAAAAGGCCTTTTATAGAAATTTAATGACTCTTGAGAAATCTCCTAGCTTAGCTATCTTGCCCCGGGAAAATTAACATTACATTATCCTACCTACCCTCTTACACCCTGTTTGGAAAATGTAATAGATAGTTCATTTTAAAAGTAACAAACATCCTATTTGTATTTACTTTTTATGCCACAAACCATGCATTTGGTATTGAGTTGAATAGGGCTCCAAGAGAAAATACAATTAATGAATAGTCACAAGGTTGCTAATCTGATCAATGCTGGGTGATAGGACATTTAATCTGATTGTCTGTGACCACAATCGCACAGAGCCCGTGGCAGCAAAGAGGACCACGTTGGCTGGCGGGAGCATTTGTAGATTATTAATTACTTGAGGGGTGGGGGCTGTGATGAAAATAGATGTGGAGAACAGAAACGGTGTCCAGCAGAGGGAAAGGCGCCGGCTGCAGGAATCTAACTCAGGGAGGTTATCCCACAGAAAGTGTGGCACGTTTCATGGCCAGTAACCCTATGTACAGCCCCATGTTCAAGATGAAAACGAAAACCAAAACTGATGTTCATAAACCCCATGTCTCATTAGGGTAGGCGTGTGGACCACAGCAAAGGAAGCCATACACGGTGGCAAAGAGTCACACCAGTAGTTAAGGAAGACCAGGGGTGGGGCGCCTGGGTGGCTCAGTCGGTGAAGTGTCCAGCTCTTGATTTCGGCTCAGGTCATGATGTCACAGTCGTGAGATAGAACCCCACGTAGGGCCCTGCACTGACAGTGCACAGCCTGCTTGGGATTCTTTCTCTCCTCCTCTCTCTGCCGCTCCCCCCGCTTATGTGTGCTCTCTCACCAAATAAATAAACTTAAAAAAAACAAAAGGCCAGGGATGTGGCAGTAGTACTGTCAAAGGCACTGCTCTGGAAGAGAGCGCGGTCTACCCTGTTGGCGATATCCATAGGGATCATCAGTATACATCCACGCTGAAAAATGTAGAGACTCTTCTGCTTCCTAGGGATTAAAGTAGGTCACATGTCTAACCACTGCCCAGACCAGCCTTGCAACCCCTCGAGGCCAGTGGCAGAGGGAGAAAAGTGAGGAACCTTCCTCTGCATCTTCCGTCATGTCCTCGGAGGCCATCTGGAGAGCCAGGAACAAACTGGAAGGCAAGCTAGCCAGGCTGACGCTGACTCCCACACTCCTGAACTGCCCTTTCCTCTCTCAGATCTGGAGGACCCGCTCCTGTCCTTTGCAGGGATCAGTGGGAACAGACCTCTGTGTAGACCCCAGGAGGCGGCTCAGTGTCCTCTCAAAATCTTGTTTCCTCTCACAGCTGTCTCCTGAGCAGAGCAGGGATTCCTAGTGTCCCCCACTCCTGTCCCCCACCATGACTTCTTTCTTCCTGGCGATGCACACCAGACACCTTCTTGAGATAGAAGTGTTAAAGCCCAGATGTGTAGCAATGAGGACCACAAATTCCCTGACTTCAGGCGCTCATGTCTTGCAGAGAATAGGACACAAAAACAGGTGCTTATCTGGGAACAGCCCAGAAGGTCAACTGGCTCTCTGTGTTGACTTTGTTTCATTTATTTATTTATTTATTTATTTATTTATTTATTCATTTATTATTATTTTTATTTTATTTTTTTTTTTGCAGTGCTCGGCACCAAGGCCCTCCGTGGCCTTTTCCAAAAGCATTCGAGGGCCTGTCTTATGCCTGCCTGGCATGGGTAGCACTCTACCCTTGCACCTCAGCACACCATATCCTTGACCCCTTCATAGCACCTCGCCACATTTTGATCAATGTTGCAGCTAAGTGTGCAAACCATCATGCCAATACCTCACAGATCGATGGAAGCCCCTGAATGCCAGGCTGACTATGAGGTCAGTGGGAAGGCCCAGAAGGTGTTTGCTCAGTGCCTGTTTGGGGCTCCCGCCCTCTCCATTCTCTGCCCCCAGACATTCCCATGCTGGCTGCTGTGCTCGGCTGCTGGGGCCTCACCCTACATTTAAACAGGTGCCAGACGGAGGGGGCTGGCCAGGGCCCCCACGAAGGCCCAAGACAACCACTGCATGGGAGAAACAACCAACAAACAGTGGCTGCTTTGTTGGTTCCTTGCTCTGCCAGGACGCCCCATTCTGAGCTAATGAACAGCTCAAGTGTGCAGATGAGGAGAAAAGCCGAGAGTGTCAGTCCTGGTCGTAAAACAATGTCAGCAGTACAGGAGGCTGCCCGAGTGGAAAAACAGCTCTAACCTAAAGAGTCCTTTCAAATGCCTGGTTTTGTTCTGAAGTTGCCTGTCTGCTTATCTCTTGTTTTTCTTTTTTCTTTTTCCTTTTAAAACCATTACATTCAAAGCGTTTATTAAATATTGAGGCCAGGGGAAGTACTTCTATGAGCTATTCAGGCCCAAAAGCCTCAAAGAAGGAGGTTGGGACGCTGACTGTCTAATTGATTTTCTTCTGGAATAAAATTAAAAGCAAGGCAGAGAGTAGCAAATAGCACTCACCTTTATTGCACGCCTTGGAGCTTGGTAAATAGAGGGCAATGTTTCAGTGTTTGGTTTAGGGTGAGGGAGGAGGGTTATTATGAGAAAATAAAAAACAGTTAGGTTGAGAAACGGGCGGGGGCGGGGGTGACTGGGTGGGACTCTAATCTGAGGCTGCTGCAAGTAGGCCCTGCCTCTCCGGTCTGGCTCCTGGTGCCATGGCTGGGGGACAACCAGCTTCCCCCTGAAAACTGTGTTCCCCCCCTGACTCCTGGCCTCTGCCTCCAGGCCCCTGGTGCCAGACGCTTCCCCTTGTAGAATGTAAACGAACCCGAGTGCTCTCCCTGAGATAACTGTGAAATGAGAAGCCATTTCTTCCCTGTTAACTAGCAAAAGCCCACCCCTGTGAAACCTTGTTCCCAATGCCTGTGCACTGCTAATGGAATTTTTAACTCGACCTAACCGCACCTGAAGGTAATCAGCTCTGGGCCAGTTGTGCATTCGAAGTCCCTGTCAGGCTGACAGGAGGGCAGAATTAGATGGTTTGATAACATTTCTCTCCAGGGCACCGTTTCAGCAGTGGTGGGGCAAGAGCCCAGGGAAGGCTTTGTCCTGTTCTCCTCGCTCTCTCTACCAAGATAGGGTGACGTGGCCCCCACTCCATCCTGATCTGGGTGCCCTGACCTAAGGGAGCTGGGCTCTGGTTTTCAGAACGTTACTTAGGCCTTTCTCCCCCCGGGGAAGACAAAGGGTGTTGAGGTTCAGAGTGTTAAAATATGGCTCTGCCCTGTGAAACCTTCTTCAGACAAGGGTGTATTTCTAGCAGGAAGCAATTTGTACATTCCAATTTTTGGTATTCACCCCAACTCTCAAGTCACAGAATGTTTTTAAAACAGTGCCCAGTCATTGAAAATGCTAGCCAGGTATTTTGAAGTTGCTTTGTACTCTTAGCATGTGACAGAATCTTCACCCAGCGAACTTTCAAGAAGCAGGAATTTCAAATAGAAGGCTGAGGCAATTTTAAGAGGGACACTATCTAGTCATTTGTGAGGCTCCCCCCCCTTTCTGTTTCTAATTCCATCTTAGAAGCTTGAAAATACAATTTTTTCCCTTTACCAATTTTGTGTTTTTCTATTTGGCAAACATTGATTCTTTTCTGTGTCCCAAATGGAGGTGAAATTAACTTGTCTGTCTGTTTCTTAAACAAAAATAAGTAAACAACTTCAATATGTATAGTCCCAGATCCTGCCAAATGCCTTTTGCGATATGCCAGTGTCACTGAGGAATGTCAGCTCAGCACCATGATTAGCATTTTACAATTGCTACAGAGCCAAATGTTGAGAGAATAACAAATGCTATTTTGTGCCCCATGAAAATTACAGTTGAAGAAAGGGAAATATAGCAGGAAATTAAAAACAGGAGTCCAGGAGACTGAGATCCAGACAAGTTTCTTCCTCAGGTAACTAATTTTAAGGTCCAGAAGATGTATGTAACTTAATTTAGTTTGACTCTGTAAAAGCTTTCCCCTCTAAAGTTTTGTATTATGAATTCTCTTTAGGTGAATTTTTTAACCACAATTCCCAACCTAAGAAATGATTGACGTTAATAAGTGAAAAGGTAAGCCACACACGAAGGGAGATGTTCACCTAACCCATCTGATAAAGGAGTTGTATGTAGAATATATAAAGACCCCTAACAATTCAATAAGAAGACTAACAATTTAAAAAATGGGCAAAAAAAAAAAAAAATGGAAAAGACATTGCACCAAAGAAGCTAAACAAATAGCTAACTGGTGTGTGAAAATGTGTTCAACACCACTGCGTATCAAAGAAATACAAATTAAAACTAAAATGCGATCTCCCTACCTACCTACTAGAGTCACTAAAATTGAAAAGAAACACCATATCATGTGTTAGTGAGGATGTGGAGGAACTGGAACTTCCTCATACCCCGCTAATAAGAATGCAGAATCATCCAGCTATTTGGGAAAACTGCTCACCTGTTTCTTAAAATGCCAAACACATAGGTATCACACAATCCATCAACTCTACTCCTAGGTATTTACTCAAGAGAAATGAAAACAGGTCCACACAATGATCTACAAGCAACTGTCTGTAGCACCTTTATCCATAATTGGCCCAAAGAGAAAACAACTCAAATGTCATTAACTGGCGAATGAATTCAGAAATTGTGGTAAATCCATTCAATGGAATGTTAAACAGCAATAAAGAGGAAAGAATTAACAACACACAGCAATATGGATATATATCAGAAAAATCATTCTAGGTGAAAGAAGCCAGAAGACACAAAAACTGTACATACTGTGTGATTCCATTTATATGACATTCTAGAAAAGGCAAAATTGTAGGGACAGAAAACAGATTCCTATAAAGAGGCATAGGGGAAGTTTTGGGGCTAATGGAAATGTTCTAAATCTTGACTGTGATAGTAGTTTGACACAACTGTCAAAACTCATCAAACTATATACTTTAAATGGGTGAATTTATTATGTGTAAACCATACCTCAATAATCCTCACTTAAAAATAGAAATTGTCAAGACCTGGCATGGTAGACTGAATAATGGCCCTCAAAGATAACCATGTTCTAGTCCTTGGAACCATGTTGCCTCATATGGTTAAAAAAAAAAAAGATTTTGCAGGTGCATTTCAGCTGAGGATCATGAGATGAGTTGATTATTCTGGATTATCCTGATGGGCCAATTATGAATGTCCAATCATAAATGTCCTTATAAGAGGGAAACAGGGAGATTTGATACAAAAGAGAAGGCCATGTGACAAAGAGAGCACAGCAGAGTCAAAGAAGGGTTGGAAGATGGAAGAAGAAGGGGCCACAAGCCGAGGCATAAGAGGAATACAGCTCTAGTAGCTGGAAAAGACAAGGAACAGATTCTCCCTTAGAGTATGACCCTGTCACCGCCTCCACTTAGGCCCATTAAAACTGATTCGAACTTCTGATCTGCACAACTTCAAGAGAATAAATTTGTTTTGGTTTAAGCCCCTCAATCTGTGGGAATTTGTTACAGCAGCCATAGGCAACTGATACACTAGCAAACGAACAATAGCTAGAACAGATTGCAAGAGTCGTGCTCTCATTTAATGAGAGGCCTGATGACTTAGACTGGCATCTTTAGATTTCAGTGTAGGTAAGAATCATCTGAAATGCTTTTTTAAAATGGAGCAATTTTCTATCTCCCATTCCACCCCAATTCTCACCTCCTTATCTGCGTCGACCTGATTTAGTCGAGAGGGCAGTGCCTGGGCAAATACATCTGTGTGTAGTGCTGAGGCCCCAAACTTCAGGAAACCCTGATCTAGACACGGCATTCTCTGTTCCCATGGTCATAATTCAGTATGATCACGACTTCTCTTTCTTAGGTGGATCACCTTGTTCCATACATGACATTTATCAGACTCTCAGCAAAGTGTATTTATTTATCTATTTGACAGCTCCATAAACTCAAACCTCTCCAAAGGCCCCTATGGTTGCTGGCTGAATTGCACATTTGTGATCCTTGCTGTAATCCTACTCTTCATCTAATTTTACTAGAAGCCATCGGTATAAGAGCCTATCCTGGCCAAGTATGTCAGCCATCTTACTTTATAAATCCCATGGCTTCATTTACTGTTTTTGGATTTGAGAAACACCAGCAGCAGATGGGCTTTCTGAATCGCCAAGGGGAGCCAGGTAAAACCAATTGTCATAACATAAACACACACACACACACACACACACACACACACACATGCACTCATAACGGAAATTGTAACTTTTTGTTTCTTGTTTCTATATTCTATCCATGAAGTCCAGAGCTCATCTCGATAAAATGCTAGTATCTGGCGAAGTCCCATGGACAGCCATGCACCTCCCTCCTAGGCATCCCTTGGCCCGCCAGATGCCACTTCTCTGCACAGCCTAAATTCCATGCTGGTTGGAAGGAGGCTCCCATAACTGGGCATGAGGACCAGCCTCCCCCAGCCAGGGGCAGGGCAGGGTCAGCTTTCACTGCAGGAAATGGATATAGACCAACCTGAGGAGGTTTTCATATTAGTGATGAGTTTGCTGCACTTGACTTTCAGACTGATATAAAGACTGTGTCAATGATGTGAAATCAATAGAGCTTGAGACCCCTCTCTCTTTGCTTCCACTGGATGATAGCTGAGAAAAGCCTGCAAATGTCTAGGCACTACCGTGAGATCCATTCAACTGGATTAGTGAAGCTGACAGTTTGCATAGTTTGAAACACATCCAGTGAAAACCCAAGCCCTATCAGATAACAATTGAAAAGAAAAAAAGTGAGATAGAGGAGAGAAAGAGGTAATTTTAAGGCCAGAATTACCAAACAGTTCCATTTGTATACAAGCTAATTTATGTTTCCATGAGAATCTGCCAGGCTACTCTAGCAGTTTTAGCAATGCATTGCTCTACCCATGTTTATCAAATATTTAAACATCGCATTTTTATTGAGCCATAATGTCTGTTGAATATGTAAGCAAAAGAAGAAGGATGAATTTTCTTTTTCACAGCAAGAATACAATGGCAACACTTTGCTCATGATCTGTTCCCATCTGTACAGTAAAGTCACATTTGGATTCTCATATTTGCTGGGAAAAAAATGAATCATTCTCTGTCTTCCATAAATACAGATTATCTAAGTCCAGATCAACTGATTGATCTATCACAAAATTAATTGATCAGCATAGCATCTGTCTGTCCCTTTATTCACCTGAGAGAGAAGCAGATGACATATAATTAGCTCCATAATGGAATAACACTTTTCCTGCAATTAGCATAGCCATGAATGTGATAGGAAGGTTCTAGTTCTTGAGGGCAAGTAAACGTTTATTATTTCATTGTGCCAGTGCTAGCAAATCAGTTTAGGGGCTGAACATGTCCTGTTTAAAATGAGTATCATGGGTCAGAAATATCCATTTTTGAGTGTGGCACCCACGATGCCGCCTGTAAACCTCCACTGCAAAAGACTGCAGTTCCAGTAAACGTCACCAGTGCCCAAACCTCCTTGCTCATTATGATGGACAGTAATCAGTGAACTAATACAATGATTGGAGCTGAAATCATATTTTGCATTCACAGCAGCGATGGAATAACGAATAAGCCATAGAGATGAATATACATATTCATTTCCCCTCTCTATGACACACACGAACCCCGCTTTCTCGCCTTCTAGCTGTATGAGAGTCAACACAATGCTTGATGCATTGCAATACGGTGGCAAATCATGTTTGACAAAGTAGATGGCTTCTGCTTTAGTGCTTTCCATTCACTGGGGATAAGCAGATAGTTTGTGAGGGCCTCTCTGTAAGAAGAAGGAATCATAATTCCAAGTCCAGAGGTCAGGGATTTATTTTCATGGTGTCAAAAGCGTATCTTAAAGATGTAATGTGTATTCTGGTTTCCCCTGGCTGACGGGGTACGTGTGCTCCTTATTAGCGGAGAGAGCCGAGGTTTTACGACACAGAGTTTGGGTCAAGAATGAAAAGTTTTGAAGATTTACATTTTTCTCCAGCATTGACCTTTTGGCTTTATTCCTTAATTAAGCAAAGACATGGCAGCAAAAGGGAGTATTATGGGCCTGCTGTATCCCCAGGGCGTTATGAGATACCAGACACAGTTAAGCTATCTCAAGACAACCATGTTCTCTGGAGTTACTTTATTGCTATTATAAAAAATCTTTATTATGGGAAAAAATATGTATTTTTATGCCAGAAGAAGATGAAGATGACAGTTAGGCTGTTGAATGGTAGTTTCAGTTGAGCTTCGTGCCCACAGAGATTGTAAAACACCCAAGACTCAGGAAGGCCTCCTGATAGAATCTTAAGAAACCTAAAGGGGTATATTAATCTTTGTGAAATTCATAGTTGGAACAGGCTACCATTAACTGGCACTTTCCAGTTATCAAGATATTTTATGAAACTGAAAAAAGTCCTATTACACTTGCTAACAGGGCCAACTTTGAGGGTGTGGCTAATGAAATAATCTCTTTCCAGATCGTCTCGACTGTAAGAACCTTGAGATCCTGAATCCCCAGAGATGCCTGCTGCTTTTCGTACGTACTACCTGGCCCGGCACTTGTGCAGAGCTTCTGTGTGAGTTTGCTTTTTCTTTACGAAGGAAAAGAAAACCGGTAATCAAGAGGCTGTTCTTTTCTCTTAAAAAATCTGGCACTTTTCAACTTGATTTTTCATTGTTTTTAAAGAAAATCTACTGCCTGCTCTCTTCCGAAACAATCACCTTTGCTTAAACTACTCACACCTCTTTCCATCATTGTTTACCAAAATAAGACACCTTATTTAAAAAGTGTTACTCCTTAAGCCTTTCATCATCAGGTTCCTTTGCTACCAGGAAAAGTTCGGGTACTTGCTTAAGGACTAGTCTTTGTGTTTATAATTTGGATTTCATTCCCTCTGAATACGAGGAGTTTCAGGTGGTTCTAGCTTTCATCTTCTCTTGGCTTTTTTTTTTTAATGTTTGTTTATTTTGTTTTGAGAGAGGGAGACAGAGCACAAGTGGGGGAGGTGCAGAGAGAAAGAGAGAGAGAGGCAGATGCAGAATCTGAAGCAAGCTTCAGGCTCTGAGCTGATAGCCCAGAGCCTCATGCAGGGCTTGAACCCACGAACCTTGAGATCATGACTTGGGCCGAAGTTGGATGCTTAACTTATTGAGCCACCCAGGCGCCCCTCTTCTCTTGGTTTTTACTGATGGGTCTTCTAGGGCTGAACCCCAGGAGTTCACTTGTCTCTTACGTATCTGTAGCAAAGGAACAGATAGAATTATTTCCTTTCTACCCATGGGAGGGAGAGAGAAGTTGGGATTCCTCACCCACACTTTCTGTTCTGAACAAGGGAAGTGGGTCACCACTATTGATGCAGGTAACAGAAGCAGGGAACCTTTGGTATCTTTTGCTTGGCAAAAGGGTCATGGTTTCTACATAAAGGAAGATTGCTACTAGTTTCTTTTTTTTTCTTTTTAATAGTTACTTTCCTCAGGGCGCCTGAGTGGCTCATTCAGTTAAGCATCTGACTCTTGGTTTTGGCTCAGGTCACGATCTCACGGTTTGTGAGTTCGAGACCCACATCAGGCTCTGCACTGGCAGCGTACAGCCTGCTTGAGATCCTCTCTCTCCCTCTCTCTCTCTCTGCCCCTCTCCCACTTGCACTGTCTCTGTCTCTCTCAAAATAAATAAATAAACTTAAAAAAATAGTTACTTTATCTTCACATTGCTCAACAGATTTCTCATGAGGAAGTCTGCTGATCCACTTTGCCCAAAATCAGCCATCTAGGAAGGGGGTGCTCAGATGTCTATAGGTCAGTCTCACAGCACATATCAAGGTGCTTAGAATCTCTTAGTCCTAGGCAATAGCTGGCTTTTAAGCTATTTTTTCAGTACAACACAACCGCATTCCAGGGATTTGGAATGGCCCTTTGAGTCATGAGATTTCGCTAGTTGATCCAGCAAGTTATTTTTGCAGAGCCTATTTTGGGTTCTGCTCAGTGAAGAGGCACTAGGGAAGCTTCAAGATGACACACAGTCCTTGCTTCCATCAGGAATATCATGGTGTTGGAGCACCTGCATGGCTCAGTCATTAAGCACCGGCTTCAGCTCAGATCATGATCTCGCGGTCCATGAGTTCAAAATCCCGCGTCCGGCTCTGCGCTGACAGCTAATAGCCTGGAGCTTCTTCAGATTCTGTGTGTGTGTGTGTGTGTGTCTCTCTCTGTTCCTCCCCTACTTGTACTCTGTTTCTCTCTTTCTCAAAAATAAATAAGGATTAAAAAATATTTTTAAAAGGAATATCATGGTGTTGAGGAAAGAGGCATATGTGCCTTTTTTCCCTCCGACCCTGCAAAACAGAAGGCTGAGTGCGTCATTTAGTGCTTTGTTTGGAAACCTGCAAGAGAAGTTCCAGCTGGACCTAGGAGGAGATGGAGCTAGAGGGGATTCGGNAATTCTTGTGGCTAATGTCATGCTCTGCAGCCTCAGATTTTCACATTCCTTCTTGCAGAAAACTTTGGCTAGTGAGAATCACTTTCACTTTCTGTCTCATATTTTGGACAGAGTCTGTTTCTTGGTATACGTTTGCTGGCTCCATCCTTAAGAAGGATGCTTAGATGATGTACATCATCATCAAGACATTCAGTACATAGTTCCATGTTTCTTCCCAGAGAGTAAGTGGTATCCAGGCGGGTCTGTGAGCCACTGCACACATGCAGATCTCTCCTTCTGTTGTGAAAGCAGAGTAATCTCAGGAGATTGATGTCACTGAATATCCCTAAAGCATAGCTGTCAAGTATATAGATGCAAAAATTCACCATTTCATTTTATCAATTTTCAGAGCTTATTGAGTTACTCATGTGTTTCTCCTCTTCCAAAATGCTGTGCGCTCTTCCTGCGGTGCTCTTTTATTTGGAAGACCCCCGATGTAGGCCACCCAGGAGCCAGGGGAAAAAGCCTCCCTTATGAACCAGTGTGAGCAATGTCGGGAAAATGTGGTACCAAGCTGACAGAAAAGCAAGTTCTGGTTTTCCTATTTCTAGAGGATTATATCAAACAGCTTTAAAATAATGGAAAATATCTGGTCTCTCTGCATGTGGTAGCAGAAAGGTGACTGCCACCAATGAGACAGTGTCATACGGACTGGATGTATTATATAAAACACTTGAAGTGTTATGTACATAACAACGTTAGAGCTGTTGGCCCTTAGGAACAAAATGGACCAAAGCAACTTATAAATTGGCATCGTGTCTCAAGGTTTGAATGGAAATAGCCAAGGAGCCTTAAGGCAAACCTACAGCCCAACTGTTACTTCTTAGCATCATCAGTTTTTTCTAATTTTTTTAATGCCACCGACAAGACGTAAAAAAGTAGATTTTGAGCAAGGCAGGCAATGATTAGCATCTACAAAGCATCCAGACGTCTGGATACTTGCCCTTTCGATGATACCCAAAGACAGAATTTGGATCGCTATTAGAAAAAAAAAAAAATACAAGACTGACATCACACACTCACATACACACACACACCATCAAATCTACTTCCCAGTCTTTGGCCTGATGAATGGAAATTCCAAAGACCTTCATTCAGATCAGATTGTTGACTTGGGCACCCCAGCTGAATTCCGCTGTAGGTGATGTTATTTTCCCTGATGAAGGCCGTGGTTCAGTGGCATCAGTAGAGAAGAAGTCAGAGCCCTTGCGCTTGGCAAAGTGTTTGTTATTGAGGATTCCTGAGTCTTACACATCTACCTGGTCATGAAGAGCTCAAGAAAGGGGACATTTTAGTCCACCAGCAATTTGTTGACCTTACAGTCAGCAAGTGCTAAAGGGTTTTGTTGTTGTTGTTTCTTTGTTGCTGTTATGTTCTTGTTTTGTTTTTCATAGGTTTTTGCCTGTGAGTCCAGACCTTAAAGATGTCTCTATTTTGCATGAAAATGATGTCAACATGTGACATTATATAGCCTGAGTAGGGGACACGATTCTAACTGGCTTCTGATCCAGAACATTAGTTTGTCAACCACTATTTTTTGTTGTTGTTCTATAGTTCGGTACACACACACGGGCAGGCAGTAAAATTCTGCTAGAACTGCTGAAGAATTCTAAGTAGGGAAAGTGTGTTTCAGTGTGTGTAGCTCTTGAATCCAATACTTAAAATCGTAAGGGTAAATAATCACCAACAGCAATCCAGCCCCTGATTTTGTTTCAGTCATTAGAATTCTGTTGCGATGTTTACCACTCATTCTTCCTTAAGAAACTGGGTTACTTCCTCTGTCTGAGCCCCGCAGGGAAGTCACAGAGCCAATGTTTGAGGTAACGTGGCAATGCATTTTAAGAAGAATCAGCTCCTAAGAAGTGGGGAGAAAATATATTATTGGACTTTGCAGGGCAAACATGCCCCAGCAGGTTGGAGACTGCGAGGAGTGGGGTGCCGCTGGCCGCCCTGGCCCCCTCCTGCCCACCCCTAGCTCAGGGCTGCCCGTGCACGAGGCCGGCCCGGTCGCCTCCGCTCCCGGGGGAGCCGGGCCCTCGCGCTCCCTCCAGGATGGGACAGGATATGACAGCCCGGTTTGTGCACCAGCATCCTTAATATTTCCTTCCTTTCAGAAGCAAATAGAGCGTTCCCTTATCTGAATGCTAATTTCCTAGTTAAAAACCCTCCCTTGCTGACAAGGGACTGAAAGAGTTTTAAATCACAGATGTAGAGTATCAAATGCAATAATGCTCTTGCAATAGTGCATTGAAGCCTCAATTAATTAACCCTTGGGCTAAGTAGGCAGGTACATGGCGGTGGCCGCAGGCGGTGGATGGATGAGATTTAAATGTGCATCTCATTTCCCCAGCACGGAGCATGCCGTTTGGTTCAGAAAGGAGTCATTTTGCACACTCGCCTCATTTACTCGCCGCTTTAATCCTCCTAATTCCACCTGAGATCGGGGGAGAATTGAAAAGGAAGGCGAGGAGCAGGGGCTGCGGGGCCGGGCTTTTGTTGCGCGCGGTCCCCCGGGGCCATGCCGCTCAGGGCCTCCAGCGGGTCTAGCCTCTGAGCTGGCGTCGGTGGGAGACATGCACAGCGAGATCAAGGCGGATGGGGCTGTTTTTACAGTTTTAGGGGGTGCGGATAGTTCTAGAGAAGGATGCCGTCCGAGCCCACCCAGTCCGAGTGTGCGGCGTCCCCAGACCAGGCCGCAGCCTTCGCCGGGCGCGGTGCTGGGGGCGTGGGGGTGTCTGTGGGGCGAGGCCACAGGGCGGGACCCTCGGTGGACGTGCAGGTGGGGCGGGGGCTTGCATCTGGCCGCACTTCAGAGTCCCGCGGCCCGGGTTCAAGATCCGCATCCCACCCTCGGCCCCGGGCGCCCTGTCCCGAGCTGACTAGGTGTAACTCTCCAGCTCATTTCTCTCCACGCGATTTGCCATCTGTGAACTCGTCTTTAACCTAATAAAAATCATCTAGCTTTTGACTAACAAGAAAAGGAAACAGTGCTCATTGTGGGGTTTGGGGAAAATGGCTTCACTAATGTGCAGGATGAGAACGGAGTGATTTATAGGCGGTTTTAACTGTAGGCTATGATTAGGGGGCTGGTAGTAAGTGCATTAGATGTCTAAGTGTGGCAATAGAGTAAATAGGCGTTTTATTTATCGCAGTGCCAGGGGCCTCTTAGCGGAAGAGCGCTTCTCCAAATTGAAATATAGCAGAGTTTACACTCCTGATTAGGGCTTCAAGCGCAGAGCCCAAGGCTATCAGCTAAGCAGAAACAACGCTCGCTGACACCTAATTGTCACTGGATTAATGTGCAAACAGGGACAGCGAACAGCAACAACAAATAACCTAGTGTCAGAGCCGTTGGTGGCAGTGTCCACTCGCAGTGACTTGGGGCCAAATTGGAGTTTATATGTCAAAACGGGCTCGGATCAATGTGTCGGGCTCCTCCTGTGAAAGGCTGGATGGAGTCATGGCAGTTGTTGATCTATGTGTGTGTGGGCATATTATGTGCCTGGGAGTGGAGGGGCGCAGGCAGACGGAGGAGGTGAAATGCCTTTCCATTAATTTCTTTTCTGCTTTATGCTCCCGAATTCACAGCTATTAAGACAAATTTATGTGAATCAGGTCTTTCTCTCCAGGATCTTGTGACTTTCGCCTGTGTCTCCATATAAAATTTAATAACCCTGTTTGTGAATCAAATCATTCCCACAACAACAGATTCAATCTGGGCTGCCACCTGTCTGGCTTTGGACAGGAGCAACCCAACTGGGCAGCTGGGTTCCAGCTTTTCATGGGGGCTGCTGGTTGGTTGGCGGCAGGTAGCTCAGTTTGCCCTGGGGCTTTCCAGACCGAGAGCTAGATGTGGCTGAAAGGGAAGAGGACAGCCTTCTATATTCCCCAGACCCCGACCCGTTTTCTTGAAGTGACCAAATTGATGACAGTCCTATTTTTAAAACACGAGAGCTCCTAACAGTCCAAAGCAAACGGTGGAATAGGTTACCATCCAGGAAGTTCTTACGCTCACTCATTTTTCTTCTACAATTAGCCATTTAGGGAGGGAAAAAGTCACAAATACATGAATTATGTTCCTAAATGTATTTCTAAAGTTCTTAAGTTTTATTGAGCATGAAAGTTGGTCTTTCCCTGTGTTAAGGACTGAAGAAGCTATAGAACTAGCTAGTAGCTCAATGGTGCAAAGTCTTATGATTTAAACTTGACATTTGCAATTTTTTGCCGTAAAATACTACTTTCTTTATTTCAAGACTTTAGTTGAAAACCTCGTAATTCCTTTTAAGCTCCATTTGATTGTCAATTGCACAACTCTCTCTAAAGCTTAGGGCTTATGATTTTCATACACACATGATTTATGCTTTTTGTGTCACAATATAATGTACTTCGGTACAGCTCCTACTTATCTCTCTTGCATCATGAGAGCCTTCCCTTTTAGAGGCTGGGATTTTTATAGTGAAGCTATCAAAGACTTGTGACCTGGCTGTAGATCTCCTGGAATTGTCCGAAATTGCCTTTTTCGCTGCCACAGCCAGCCTTCTGTGCCACTATATTTAATATATTTTCAGAATATGGTGGTCTGGCTATCTGCATATTTGGATAACAGAGTGAAATAAATTTTCACCATTGAAAATTTCAATAACTAGCCACTGAAAGCCCATTCATTGCCTCAAGACTGGGAAGAAAGATGGCAGGACACTTGCTAGAAGTTGTAAACACTGAGAAAATCATGAAGCTGGATCTGTAATACGGAAATCCCAGTTCCATTTACTGACAATATGCTGAGTGATTTCAGTGTATGTTTAATCCGGGGGTAGAACTAGAAGTTCATCCAAGACGCTGCCTGAACATATAATTTAAGTTAATGATTCTCATTAGAACAACAACCCGTAACCAAAATATCACAGATATTAAGTTTTCTGAAAAGATTAATAACGTATATTGTTATGATAAAGACTGGAATTCACGCAAGAAACATTTAGTTTATCCTAATTATTAGACGTTAGAGACCATCAAACCCTCTTTACAGCCCTAGTTGCAGATGGGAAAACTGAGGCTCAGAAAGGTTAAATGTCTTGCTCAATGTCACACTCACATGCCCAACAAAATTTTCCACATATTCCTCAGATACATTATTATTCCAATCAAGCCATAAACATCATAAGTGTTTGAGAAAATCCAAATGTGTTTGTCATACTTGTCAATTTTAATTATTTGGGCATTTAAACATTAAAATGTTATGGCATATAAAAACTCACTTTTTTAATTACTAAGAAACAATTGAAAATGGGTATTATTCTTTGCTTATTCACCTGGAAATTATGAAACAATTAAAAATGTAAAGAAGTTTTCGGTACTTGAAAGAGTTGCTATATGTCAGTTATTTGAGGCTGAGGTTATTGTATTCCTTGGACAGATTTCTGGGGGTTTTTTTATTGCCCATTCTTTCTACTTTGGGGCCTTTGACCTCCTTCAGACTCTACAGGGAAGAAACCAAGGCTCAAAGAAGTTGTTTCATCATTACTTAATAAAATATTTCATGGAGGACTTAGGACAGAACTCCATACAGAATGGAGTTTATCATACTTACCCATGGCTCTCTCTGGCTTTCATATGGTGGGTTACCACCAGGGAATATTTGGTAGGTTTTTATTTATTTTATTTTATTTTTTTAAGTTTTTTATTTATTTCTAGGAGAGAGAGAGAGAGAGAGACAGCGTGAGCAGGGGAGGGCCAGAGAGAGAGGGAGTCACAGACTCAGAAACAGGCTCCAGGCTCCGAGCTGGCAGTCAGCACAGAGCCCGACGCGGGGCTCGAACCCACGAACCGCGAGATCATGACCTAAGCGAAAGTCGGACGCTTAACCGACTAAGTCACCCAGGCGCCCCTATTTGGTAGGTTTTTAATAATCCTCCTGAAGACATACAGATTTGTTTATATATGAGTCACTCTCGGAGCTTCAGTAGTTGTCTCTGGTGTACAAACTTCAGGATGTCTCTGCGTTATTAAGCCTCCACCTGACTGGTAGGGCTAGGTGTTAAGAGAGTTGCATAAATTGACAAAGTATGTCAGCCAAGAAAAAATAAAGTCACCCAGAATTTTGAGTAGGACTATTTCAAAGCTAGATCTAATCTGAAATTTCTGGCCATGTGGTCACATTCTGGGAAGTATATTCGCTTGAAGGAACTGCCGCAATCTAAGGTTGGTCCACCAATGAGGCTGTAAGCCTGGAGACTGAACTAAGATATGTAATGACCCAGTTCCCACGCCTCCCCTCCCCCTCCTGCCTCCCTTCCCAACTCTGAGTTCTTGAGAATTTCAAGACCACTCATCATCAAACCAAGCAGGACTAGGTTGATAACTGGGTGCTTTCATGCAATAAACGTGATTTTAATTTCCTAGACTGGAATGGTTGTACAGAACTCCGTGAAAGGAAGGAAGGAAGAGGGTGAAGCTACTTTGGAGTTATCTAGGGGAGGGGCATCGTGTGTTCTGGGTGAACAACTCAGGAAGCACTGTAACCAAAACTGTCTCAGAGAAAAGGACCAGGTACTGAAGGGAAAAGAGAATGGCTGTGTGACCGGCGGGAGGCGTGGGCTTGGCTGGTCCCCACACTACAAGCACCTAGTGGGTGACCTGGGACAAATCACTGTCAAACAGCCACATATCAGAGTGTCCTGATCTGCAAACACTGATCGAGGCACACAATTTCTTAAGGTGAGCCCTCAAAATCAGCACCCAACAAACTCCCCCAGGGAGCGCTTGTGCCCTCTGGAGTTTAAGACACTTGAATTAAAGGACCTATACTTTTCTTGTAAAATTGAGTTTCGAATCACTACGCTTTAGCAATTTGAACTCTAATATTTCAGTTTGAGGAAAAGACCTGAAGAGACACTGATGACTGATTTAGACTCCTTCAGAACACAGGAGTACTTCATTAGGCAAACTCTTCAAGGGCTTTCCTTTTAGATGCAGGTACTCAGGAGAACATCAGCACTCATCACTATTTGCTTTTAAGGTTCTCTGTCACAATACCTTTTGGTAATTAACAAAAAATAGTTTGTAGGTTAAAAAATGTTTTAAGATAACTTCACCCTAATTTTTTTTGTTACCTATTTAAATGACTGTGTCATATCTTTAAGAAATATGAGGGGTACCTGGGTGGTTCAGTTAAGTCTCTGACTCTTGATTTCAGCTCAGGTCACCATCTCACAGCTCTGATAGCACAGAGCCTGCTCAGCATTTTCTCTCACCCCCCTCTATGCCCCTCCCCTGTACACACTCACTCTCTCTCTCTCTCTCTCCCTCTCTCAAAATAAATAAAAAAAAAAGAAACATCATGAGGTCGTGTATATGATAACATTTTTCTTTACATTTTTGCCTCCTGAAATAAAATGAAACTCCAAAATATCCCCAAATCAGTATTCTTTCAGGATTATGCAAGGAGCCCAGCTCTTAAACATCATGAAATGTTGTGCATCTACCTATTTCCCTACTCAAGCATTATTAAAGGCAGATGGTATGCTGTGTTCCCAACATGCATATTGTTCTTTGGCAAGCAGTTTTTAGAAATCACTTTTTTCTACCCTGGTGTCAGAGAGCTAATTTCATTTTCATGTTGTAACTGGATTTAAAATCTAATAGGCCTTTTCTGTATGGAGCCTTCGAGCCATCGCAGACTCAGTGTCAGTCTGTGTTCTTGCATGGTTAGAATGAAAGCATAAGCATGTGGTCAGCAGTGAGGAACTCTTTCCATCATGTTTAATATTGCTCGTGGAGAAACAGTATATTGCACGCTTTCTGTATACTTTTTTAAGGCAGAATTTTTTTTTTTAATACTTGAGGGAAGTTTTTCTAAGAGCACATCTTTTTAGTGGTATACTTTCCCCTTCTCGGTGAGGGACTATTGATTGAGTGGACACCGCTTACGGTAGCTGTTCTGAGCTGCCAGCGGTGGAGTTTCCTGTGATTGATTTTATATAGCACCTTTTATACTTGAGAAATCCCAAAGCACTTAACAAAGCGGTGAGTGAATTTGATGCTGATAGTGATGGCGTAGGCAAACACCACTGATGTCGCGAGCCCGCGGCAGCTCACATTGCTTCAGATTCTCGAACTCTCCAGAGGGCCTGCTGGGCGGGCCCCCACGCCCTGTTCTCTCTGGTCTGCCTAGACTCTCCAGACTGGAAAGGACATCTAGCCATCTTCTAGGACATCCCTGGGTCACCACGCTGACCAGCCTTCACCCCTCAAAACAGATGAGATAGGCCACTGTGGGTGGCTTCCAACAAGCCATTTACTCTCAGGCCTCCACGTCCTCACTGGTTAAATACAGAGTAGGACTCTGCGGGCCGGTTAGAAGTTCTAAGACTCTGATTTCATGAGTATCTCTTGCGCCTCAAATAGGCGCAGCATTCGATCAGGCCTCTGCCCTGGAGAGGGAAGACGCTTAGGCTCACTTTCGTGTAAGGTAAGTGCAAAAGTAAACATGAGGACATCTCCAGAGATGCAGAGCACGTGACCCCTCGGGACAACACTTCGTTGCTCCCTTCTTTAGCCCCTAGCACAGTGCTTAGCACCCTAGTAACCCCTCAGCAAATGTTTGTTGACTGAGTCACATGCACATGCAAATGCAAAGTGTCTTTTCAGCGTCAGAGAAAGCAAATTTCAGTCCAGAACAGCGAATGTCCATGGCCTGGCACCGTTGATCTTAGCAATGAGCGTGCGGAATAAGCCAGACTTGTCCCCATAGAAACAGCAAGAGTGGGACAGAAATAATGCTTCTCTGGTTCCTGAGGCCAAAAGCTGGAGCTGCGTGTTTTACTTGTAGATTGGCAGGTAGAAGGAGGAAACTAAGTAAGAAAGGACACTAGGCTCAGAGGGAAAACTGGTCTGTTTACTCGCAGTGAAATGAATCAAAGGAAGGGGAGCTAGGGCGTGTCTGAGAAGAGGGCATGGTCACCACCTTGTCTAAGTGGGGAGGTGACAAGGAGACTGCCATTGAAAGAACAGAAGGAAAACCAGAATGCTCTTCCTAGGAATCCAGGCTATTCTCACCCTCAGGTTCAAAGACATGAGCTTCCCCAGTGTCCCTCGCAGGGAACAGGAGGACCGCTGGGGAGGAGAGGAGAGAAGCTACTTCTCTGCCCTACCCCCACCCCAGGGGAGAGGAGAAGCAGTGACAGTTTCAAGTTGACAGCACAGGAAGAGTCAGTGGGGTGTCCCCTCTGGCTCCGGCTGGGCTTATACCCAGGTGTCTCTATTTCATTACACATCTCATTGCCCAATTAGCTTATTTAAAAGAGAGAGAGTGGGGCGCCTGGGTGGCTTAGTCGGTTAAGCGTCCGACTTTCGACTTTCGCTTAGGTCATGNCATCCCTTTTTACCTGTGTTTTCTTTTCCTTATACGCATGGCTATGGCTTTGGAATTCATTTTCAAGCAAAGAAAGAACACTCTGTTGCATTTCATGATGCATCGACATCTACAATTTCCTTAGCTCTTCGAATGGCCCAGGGAGACGGATGGTATTACTATGCCCATTTTACAGATGAGGAAACTGAGGCCCAGAGAGAGGATAAGTGACCTGCCCAAGGTCACACAGCTTGCAAATTGTACAGTTGAATTCAAACTGTTGAATTCTCACTCACTGCCTGCTCTTACTGTCTCCATCTCAAACTGAAAAAAATAAAGCCTGCTTGGGAAAATTCATTGCTATGACATGCCAGTATTTAATGTGAATATTTCTTGAATATTTCTTGTTTATTTTTGATAAATAATAATATTTATTATTATTCTGTTTAACAGCTGGCTGCTTATACCTACAAGCTATCAACTAAAATCTCCTCCTCTTCTTCCTCTTCCTTCTTCTTCATCCTGGGTCTCTTCTTTGTAGGAACAGAAATAAACACCTGTAATTTTCACCCAGGAGGTTCATGGCTCTGTGTACTGACACCACCTGAGGCATCTCTTCCCTCAAGACTCCAGTAACTCTCTCTAAGATGTGAAGGCTCGGCCAGGCCAGTGTGCTCTACGGCCCCTTGGAGCACCAAGAGACTGTGACACTGAGCTGGTGACTGTCCAGTGACCTCCAGCTAAAGAACGAGGGCAAGATGGGTGGTGTGACTGGCAGGTTGGTTCAGTTCTACCCCAGCTGGCTGGGAGTTGATGATGGTAGGCCCTGGGCTCAAAGCCAGGCCCATGGACACACACAGGACGACTGGGTTCCTGCCCTCAAGACTGTGGGGTCTAGCGAAGCCCTCCAAAAAGGCCTGATAATTTGCAGTTGTTCATCTGTTTACCTTTTAATGGGGAATTTTAAGATATGTTCTTTGCACACATATGGGTAATATAAAGGATACCGATACCTGACTAATCCTTCTTTATATGCTTGTTTTAAAAAGTCCTATTTAAGGAGCCCCTGGGTGGCCCGGTGAGTTAAGCATCTGACTCTTGGTTTGAACTCAGGTCATCATCTACAGTTCGTGGGAGCAAGCCCCACACAGGACTCTGTGCTGTCAGCACAGAGCCTGATTGGGATTGTCTCTCTTCCTCTCTCTCTCTGCCCCTCCCCCACTTGCTCTCTCTCAAAATAAATAACATTTAAAGAATCCTATTTGAAGAGGATACTGGAAGAGACGTGGAAAAAAACATCGTGTTGTATTCTCGGTAGGCTGCAAAGAAAAGCAAGTCCACAGACTTAAATAGTTAGGGAATATGCTTTGGAAGCCCAACACAGGAGGAGTGAGGTCTCAGGCGTTTGGACTGGCATGAGCAAGCTGAAGGAGAACCTGATTAAGAGAACCAGGGCCCACCTCGTGGGGGGCTCAGGGAGCGTGGATGGCATGGCAGTTTTGTTTAGAAGAAAAGCCGGTCAAAGCCACAGGGAGTCCTTGCTGGCCAAAGGAGAGAAAGTTGTTCCCTGGGAGAGAGTGGCATTTTGGAAAACTGAAAATCGCTTCAGTAATATCGTATGTGAGAATCCTTGTGACCAAAAAGAAATGCAATAAACCTCTCGGTTTGAAGGCTTCTTCAATATTTTACAAATCACACAATCATCTCCAGCTTTTGGCACAAAGAAAAATCCACATGACAAACCTTACGGAACATTAGCGATATCAAGATAAGCTACATCTGCCGAATACCAATGAAATCATCCCTACCTGCTGCTGGTGTTTTCGACAATGTGAGGCAGAGGGTCCATTTTTTTTCCTGTTAAAAATGGAAATTGGTGTTTGAGTATTCCATGAAGTTCTTCAGGTTCATTAACAAGGTCAAAATCAATGTTATTTTACTGTTTGGAATCATTTTTGGCGGAACAATGAAAAGAAACCATAGTAGAAGTAGTCTTAATATAATCATTTTCTTTTCATTGTTCTTTATGGGAAAATAATTTGGCCCGAAATTTAGTGGTCCCATCAGGGAGGTGATATCTTTAAAAAGGTGGTCTGAAGGACAGGTTTTACTGTACTTTAATAGGCTTATAGATTAATATAAATCTTAATATTCATAATCTTTACCATTTCTTTTCTCAATATCTGCTCCATCTATACATCTATTTATAATGTATGTTTCAAACACAAGATATACTTGATTTTTATTGAATATACTGATGGTGCTACAGGGACAGCCACTTGACCTAGTTTTAAAAAAAGAAAGAAGAGAGCCAAGGGGTCAAATTTCTGGATAGTCTGCTGCTGAAAACAGATTTTTACAGACAATTCAATGGCCTGCCTAAGAGCAGGACTGTCTTTGCAAATTTACCATTTGCCATTATTTGTATAGATAACAAACAAATAACTGTACCCAGACTGCTGAGTGTGGACTGTCGATGATCATGAGGACATCTGGACTGACCACCTGAATGGTTGACTTTTCTAACCAAAACATGGAAAATTTTCTACCTATATATGTGCACAAAAGAAAATCACAGTGCTAACTAAGTATAAAGTCTATTTATTGGATAAAGACGAAAATACGTAGCTGTGCATTTCTTGACATGACTTATTTTTATGTGGTTATTTAAGGGAAAAGTGTCTATTTCAGTTTTATTTTGACTCTGAGATTTCTGGTTTGCCTGTGAGCTTATTATAAACATAGAAAGAATTAATGATTTTGTGTGCGTGTGTGTGTGTGTGTGCATGTATAAAATCAGTATGTTATATAAAAAGATACACATTAGAAAAGTAAAACATCCTCATTATAGAAAGCTTACTAAATATGAAGGAAGAATACATATTCCCACTACCCCGAGATAATCATGTTAACATTTCTCCACTCTGTACTGTTTTATACAGTTCAGAGCATCCAATATATAAAAAATTAAACATGGATTTATTAAATTCCATTGTATTACTTCACTATTTCCCATTATGGAATGTTAGGCTAGTTTCTAGTTTTATCCTATTACTATAAATATTAAAGATAAACATCTTTTTACCTACGTCTTTGCATGTCAGATGATCTCCCTAGAAACTAGTCCCAGAGATAGAATTATTAGAGTAAATGAAGTGAATGTTGTTAAGGCTTTTGATACATATTGCCAAATTACTTTCCACAAAGCTTAGGCCAATTTACAGTGTAAACTTACTTTAATTGAATTTGATGTATTTCACCCGCGTTACTGAAACAGGGTGGTTTCCGAGTCCCAAAGCAGTGATCTCCTGTGATGTGTCATGGACTCGGTGTCCACCACTGTTCTGAGGTGCAGGAGACCGTGGTAGAGGCCCCTCTCTGCTGTCTGGAAGTGCTTCTGGTTGATCCACATAAAGGCTTGCTTTCTTTCTTTTTAAAAATTATGTGGTCCTCAGAAGTAGTATTTAGTATGTTAAATATGAATATTTTTTAACAAAGGGAAGGTAATGTGAATAATTAGGTATACCTTTTCTTCACCTGTATGTATGAGTGTATGCAATTAGAAGAAACCCTGGAATGTTTTCATTAGAAAACCAGTCCTCTAAAGTATTTGGTTATGTGCAGAATGTCACATTCCTGTCCCCTTTGTTGGAAGGCCTGTGGCTTTGTGCCTGCTGATGCCGGTGTGGGGAAGCTGGCCTCCCAGAAAACAGAAAACAGTCTCTGCATTTGTAGCTCTTCCCTGCAGTCCCCGCATCTGCACTCAATAGTGTCCCCAGACAGATTGCCTGGTGGCAATACGTTTAGTGTACTTGAAACTATTTATATCTGTGGTATCATTTAAACACTGTCAGTTATGCCAAGGCTCAACAGTTTGGGTATGTGTGGATACCCATTTTCTGGAGCTTCTTTGCATTCTGGCTTTCTACTACATTCTGTTTCAGAAACGCAAAAATAGATGTTGCAAACAGGTTTCCCATTTTGGGTTCCCATAGCCAAGCTTAGAATGACTTTTCACAAGAGGAAGGACAGAATGAAAGTTCTTAAGTTCAAGAGGAGCTACCTTCTTAGAACTTGGTCCAGCCTTGACCATGGCTGTAAATGGCTGGTACTGAATGCTTTTCTTTAAAGGGAAGCCCTGAGAAAAGCCAAGAGTCTGAGGACTGCGAAGTGTCTCTGATGGGAACTAACAGCTTTAAATGATGCTCGTCTTTGCCCGGAGACTGACTAAATAGTACCTTAGTGATTTTTATTTTATATTAAACAGATCCTCTTATTATATTTCAAAGTAGTTTACAATTCTATGTAAAATATAACAATTTTACTAGGAGATGGTGGAGTATAAACAGGAGGAAACGCGAATATTAATACCAACCTCACCATGCATGCCTTACAAAAGACATTTACTGAGTTTTGTTATATATAAAAATATATTTAGCTACCAACTTTACTGTCATTGTGGAAAATTACACAAACCAATATATGTAAGTGAATAATTTTACATATAGTTAGTGTCCTTTTTGATTAAGAAAGTCATTTAAAGGACGTATTAATTATGCATCTTATGTATCCTATGTGGCTACAGCAGCTCTGTGAATAGAGACCTGCCAGTTGTTTTGTTAAAATAACAGAATGCAGCTGTGATTTAAAAAAAAAAAAAAAAAAGATGCAGCATATCTGAAAGAGCTATTTTTACTGCTAAAAAGGAGAGGATCAGAGTTAATGCTTTATTTTGCAAACACAAGATTTTTGGAGGGAAGAGTGTTAGGCCACACAAATGGGTGGGACACAGTCATGAAGGTTGTGTGTTTACTAGAATGCTTCCTAGCTGACACTCTCCAGTTTGGTGGCAGATATGTGTGGGGAAAGTAGCTGCTGAAACCAAACAGGAAATAGACACTAAAAAAGAAATATATTTTTTGTCATTATAGTTGTCATTAGAACCTCTGTGTTTCCACATTTAAACTTCTTGGGCTTGTAAAATCTCAAGCAAGCCCCACCCTATCCGCTCACCCCCCAATAAATAAAAATCTACATTTGAAGGAAATGTTTTAGAATCAAACTAGAGTTTGCCTTTGGCTTTTGGAAACAAAATAGAATATTTTCTGTCCAAGAAAACACTCTTTGGATGTATTTTCCTAAAGCGTGTTTGACTTTTCAGGGTGTCTGTGGGCAAGTCCCATCTGTGTTCACTGCTTTGTGGTCTCATCCAGGCTGCTGGTGGCTTTGAATGGGGCAGCCTCACAAAATCTGCATGAAAATTGGGAATTGTCAAAGTAATTTGCCATTTACTGACTCACCCTCTATGCCTTTTGTGTTTGGATCAATAAAAACTTAAATCCTTTACCCAGTTTAGTAACAACCTATTCTAAAGCATTATATTCCCCCTAATCTTTTCGAGTTCTGGTTGTACAGTTATCCATTTTCAATGATATTCATTTTAAAAGGTTAACAAACGAGAAACTAAACCAACCATACAAATAACAGCCCAAAGAACACTTTCCAAAATGTGTTGCTGTAGTGCCATTTCAAATTTAATATTCATGCAGAGGAAAGCTAAAGGCCACCAAACCGGGTGGATAAAATAGTACTGCATTTTATGACTCATTCTTAAATGAAATCTCTTAAATATTGCTAATGAAGCCAGCTCTCCCACACAGCCTTGTCGTGCGCCCTTTCTAGGCTGGTTCAGTTCCATTTCCCTGTCTAGCAATTTGCCCCAGGCCCCTATTAAATGAATTATCACGGCCCCTAAATCATCTCTGCAGGGGTTTCCTCTAATCCCATCAAGACACTTACACTCCTTTTCTTCCCTCCCGGTGACATAATGAATTATTATTTCATGGGGAGCTGTTAAAGAGGCCCCTTTGGAAGAGTGCACTGTGCGCGGGGTGGGGATCTGGGCCGCGAGGAGCAGGCTGGGCACCAGCGCCCCGGGCCGCTGCCGACGGCCCAAGGGGGACAAAGCCGCGCGGCCACCAACTGCCCTCCCGGCCGCCGGCCCTGGGGCTCGAGCTGGGGTGTTCGCGGGCGGCGAGCGGAGAGCCCCGGCGACCGAGCCGCCCCCCTGCGCCCGCCCGAGGAGGGACTCTGGGCGCCTAGGAGCGTAGGGCAGGGAGAATATAAATGTTTTCCTTAACTGGAGGAAACACTGCACTCACAAACCACTTGCGGAATAGATTAAGCTAATTTATTAAACACAGTTTGCCTGGTGACTGAGTTGAGCTGAGTAATGATTTACATTTTTTTCTTTAAAAAAAATTTAATAATAAGAAGTCAGGGGCCACAGCGGCCCCANAGCGCCGACGGGCGATCGCCCAGCGAGCCGCGCCCTCCCGTGAGCCACCTCCGGGGCTCCGGCATAGGACTCGCTCTCCCAGAGAGTCCGCCTGGAGACTTTAGTGTTTGCACCTCTTGTTCGCGATGAGCTCAGACCGCTCCACAGGTACCAGCGCTGGATCTTCTTTTGAGAGCGCGGGCCGCGAAACACTTCCTAAGAGATTTTGGAAACGTGATACGAGTCTGCCCAGCTGCGACTCTCAACAGCGTTCGTGCCAACAACCCTCTTTTCCCGACAAAGATGTTGTAACACCTCTTTTCTATCCCGGCATGAAGGTCTTGGACAGTATAGCCTCCTCAAACACATCATTAAAAAAAGAAGAAAGGAAAAAGGAAAGGATAGGAAAGAAAGGAAGAAGTGGGGGAGGGGGGAGGAAGGAAAAACACGCAGACCTAATTGTAAAAGAAAAATGTAACAGCACATAACTTATAACATATGTATTTCTCCATAATGAGAACTACAGACTGAAGTACTCAAATGGTTAGGTCACTTTAGAACAAATTTTGAGTTAAAGTTGTTCAATTGATTGTTGTTGACCTTTTTTCTTTATAGTTGATTTTTGAAATAAGGGCTAAATAAGCATATTTGCTCCTATGTGCAGAACCATGCCGGTGTGGATGTGGACTGTTGGAGGTGTTGTGAGGAAACTCCAAACCCACCAGCCGTACTGTTGTCAATAACATGATTTTCCGAAGTGGTGAATGACTCTTAGTAAAGTTGTAGACAAAACAGCGTAGGTTAGTTTTATATGCAGAAGTTTCTGTGTATGTTAAAACTACACGAAAAAGCCTCGTGTTTCTATGTAGAATGGAGTTGGAGATAATTACCGAAGTGTCTCACCTAACGTGTGTCTAATGTCCAAATCTGAATGTCTGAAACTGTTCTGCACACTCAGGGGCGGGCCGTGGGGGGCTGAGACAGTTCTTTGGATGGCGGTGTACTGTCTTCTGGACAATAGCATTACCCCCTTTGAGACACACTGATCTAAAGCTTTAGTCTTTTGTTTTTCTTTTTGAGAGAGGGTGTGCAAGTGGGGTGGGGCTGAGAGGGGAACAGAGGATCCAGGTCAGGCTCTGTGCTGACAGTAGTGAGCCTGATGGGGGGCCCAAACTCACGAACTGTGATATCAAGACCTAAGTCTAAGTCCCTCAACCCACTGAATCACCCAGGTGTCCTTAAAGCATTAGTCTTTAAATGCCTTGCGTTACTGTTTCATAGAAAACAGACCATTTGGCCTATGGTGCTAGAATGTTTGCAGGTCTCTTGAAACCAATCCACAACCCTGTGTAGAATCCATGTTTTCTGGATTATGAACCCTTAGTCTGCCGTGGGAATTGAGAGATTAGACTCAGAGAGTTGCGGGGGAGGGCGCCTGGGTGGCTCAGTCGGTTAAGCATCCGACTTCGGCTCAGGTCATGATCTCACGGTTTGTGGGTTGGAGCCCCACATCGGGCTCTGTGCTGACAGCTCAGAGCCTGGAGCCTGCTTCAGATTCTGTGTCTCCCTCTCTCTGACCCTCCCCTGCTCATTCTCTCTCTCTCTCTCTCTGAGAAATAAATAAAACATTTAAAAAATTTTATAAAGAATCATAGAGTTGGGAAGGACTTTGCGTGGGCCCTCAGGAGAAATCCTCTAGCCACTGCTCATCCAGGTTCCTGAATACTATATTCCAGTTTGGGTTTCTGTTGGGTACTGTGCAGGGGGATCATGACCTTCCTTGTTCGGAAAGTGGAACTAAAATTACTTTAGCTTTTAGGGCAGCTTTAGCACATTGTTCACTACCACTGAAGTTGTGAACAATAAAAGCCCTAAATCTAGTCTCCTTCTTCTTGGTAAGATGTTTCACCTCTGTAGTCTGACAGTTAATTTTGGTATCCAACTATAGGGCATTATGTTAATATCTATTACAATGCCTTCTTGTTGGAACTGATCCTTCTTTTCCAACCTGTCTAGAGTTTTTGGATGCCAGTTTTGTCTTTGAATCTGTAAGCTTTCCCTTCTAATTTGCGTCATTTGCATGTCAAAATATGAGAATTATTTTTTTATGTTTATTTATTTTGACAGAGAGTAAGCACCAGTGGGAGAGGAACAGAGAGAGAGAAAGAGAGAGAGAGGGGGGAGAGAGAGAATTCCAAGCAGGCTCCAAGCTGTCAACACAGACCCCAGTGCTGGGCTCCATCCCACAAATCATGAGATCAGGACCAGAGCTGAAATCAAGAGTTGGTCACTTAACTAACTAGGCCACCCAGATGCCCCTAGAGTTAATTATTATGAAAAGAAAAACTGAGAGAGACCTCTCTTACCAACGCTGCATCATCAGTAATAATAGCATATAAATGTTAGCTTTTTCCAATGTTTCCATTAACAGCTGCATTATATGTGTGTATATTACCACATATTTAGAGCTGAAGAAATAAGACAGTGGACTTTAAAATTGTGTGTGTCTCCATTTGTTTTCTTTTTTGTTAGAAAAATTCACATTAATTTTAAGAATCCCTTAGAAGATTGGTGTTCCCTACTTTCAACGCTGGAATTTTCTTAATCCTGAAAATAATATTATTCCAAATTAAAATTATTTTTGACAAGGGAGAACCTGGATGGCTCAGGGGCTGGTTAAGAGTCTGACTCTCGATTTTGGCTCAGGTCATGATTTCATGGTTTGTGAAATCAAACCCGGCATGGGCTCTGTGCTGACAGCATGGAGCCTGACTGGGATTCTCTCTTTCTCTTGCTCTCTGCCTCTCTCTCTCTCTCTCTCTCAAAATAAATACATAAACATTTATAAAACTTTTAAGAAAGAAATTTCCCACATTCCTATCATCCTAGTATGATTGTTTTCCTTTTCCATGTTCCCTCTGTATCTTCTAGTTTTTGTGGCAGCCTTTACATATTGCATGCCCAGTTTTCTACGTCTGTTTTCTGTGTCTCTGTTCGGAATGGGAGTTAGCCTGTATTTCTTCTTCTTCTTTTTTTTAAGTTTATTTATTTATTTGAGAGAGAGAGCAAGAGAGAGAGAGAGCATGTGCTTGAGTGGGGGAGGAGCAGAGACAGAAGGAGAGGGAGAATCCGAAGCAGTCCCTGCACTGCCAGGGCAGAGCCCAGACATGGAGCCCGAACTCACAAACCATGAGATCATGACCTGCGCTGAAATCAAGAGTCAGATACTCAACCAACTGAGCCACCCAGGAACCCCAGCCTTTTTTTATTCTTAGGTAAAGTGAATACAAAGAGGCAACAGAGAGTCTTTGACACAGCTTTACCTAAGTGGGCTGAGAAGCTAAAACCTTTGCAGATCTTTAAAAAATACTATCATTGTAGGGGCACCTGGGTGGCTCAATCAGTTGAGCATCCAACTTCGGCTCAGGGCATGATCTCACAGTTCGGTACATGAACTCAAGCCCCACGTTGGGCTTGCTGCAGTCAGCGCAGAGCCCACTTTAGATCCTCTGTCCCCCTCTTTGCCCTTCCCCTGTTTGCACTCTCTCAAAAATAAATAAAAAACATAAAAGTATATTGTCACTGTAGTGATGAGTCCAGTGGTAGGACTACTGGATTCATTTAGCAGCTCACTTTTTTTAAAAAAAAATCCTTTTAGGGGTGCCTGGCTGGCTCAGTCAGTAGAGCATGGGATTCTTGACCTCAGGGTTGTGAGTTCAAGCCCCAAGTTGGGTATGGAGATTACTTAGAAGTAAAATCTTAAAAAAAAATCGTTAAACGTTTGTATAAATCACAAGTGGAAAAGGATGATGGGTTCTTGAGCTGCTAGCTTTAAAGGTCCTGCAGTTGTGACTTTTTTAATGTGTTTTTTTTTTAATTTATTTTGAGAGAGAGAGAGAGAGACAGCATGAGCAGGGGAGGGTCAGAGAGATAGATACAGAATCTGAAGACAGGCTCCAGGCTCTGAGCTAGCTGACAGCAAAGAGCCTGACGCAGGGCTCAAACCCACAAACTGTGAGATCATGACCTGAGTTGAAGTCGGACGCTTAACCGACTGAGCCACCCAGGTGCCCCTGAAGTTGTGATTTAGAGTACTTTGGTATGTGGCTTTGGTTCTGCTAGAGAGCAAGGCAAGGAGGCTGGCAGAGACGGTAGAGCAGCCATCTTGATGCATCTCTGTTTTTGGAGAGCACTGGCCAAGTGTGCTGAGGTAGTGTGGGAAATCACCTCCTCATCTGAAGCTCTTTGTTTCTGTTCCTCTCCTCATGGTGTTACCACCTCTGGACTAGTTGGACCTTTTCTGGGGATCCAGGTGGCTGCCTTTGATATTTGTCTACAGCCTGAGGAAATCTCAGGTAAGTTTGATTTACCATTGGTACCTGCTCTTCTACTCTCTTATGCTCAGTTTTAAATCTTCACTGGGAATAATCCTTATCTTTTAGATCATTGACAATGATGGTAGCTACCAGTTATTGGACATCTAGTCTACGCCAAACAGCATACACTTGTATCATTATGCTTCACAGCAGTCCTACAAGGTAGGAATCGTTCTTTCCCTTTTAGAGATGAGAAATGCTCAGGGAGTTAAGTGTCTTATCCAAACACAGAGTGGGCTATTTTCACAGCACAGGTTTGTTTCACTGTGTAATACTCTGTGTCTAGTTAAGAATGTATAAATTTGTAGGGGAGCCTGGGTGGCTCAGTCAGTTAAGCATCTGACTTCGGCTCAGGTTATGATCTTGCGGTTCGTGAATTCAAACCCCACATCGGGCTCTGTGCTGACAGCTCAGAGCCTGGAGCCTGCTTCGGATTCTGTGTCTCCCTTTCTCTCTGCCCCTCCCCTGTTCATGCCTTGTCTCCCTCTCTGAAAAATAAATAAACATTAAAAAAATTTTAAAAGAATGTATAAATTTGAGCAATATAAAAGGACACAACAAGACCTCAGGCTTTAACTCTCATTTAGGAAAAGAAGAGAAGGTGAGCAGAGAGATCTGGGGCTTTTCCAAAGCAGGAATGATGGCGTGACAGCTCCCAATGACTTCTCTCTGAACAAAGCACAAGGTGTTCCTGGAACAAAGGGCAGACACGTAAAACCTTAGCAACAGGGAATGATCCCAAAACAATGAAGCCTAAGAGACAAGTTTGGCATATTTTCAGGATATAAAATGTTGGACTCAAAATACTTATGTTGTAGCACAGAATCTGTCACTAAACCTCTGGGTGACTATAATTCAGTTACTGAAGTAAATTCCTCCAGCCTAGGCTGAATCAGTGTTTGATAAATACGTGATGATTCTTTGGAGTAGCTAAGAATTGCTTATAGGAGAGGAATAAGGAAAATCTGGTCTTGTTTAGTATATGCAGATGCTTTTCAGCCTTCAAATGGAAACTGTCAAGCCACTTACATTTTCTGACGAAAGTGATCCTTGTCAAATTCAGAAATCATTGGCTTAAGGTACATTTTTTGTAATGTCAAGGGTAGGGGCAACCCAGTTCTACAATTGAAGAAATGGTAAGTCTTTCAATGTTCTTTTCTCCTGAAATAAAAATGATCAGCCAAGGTTGTTGAGGGTGTTCTCATCCTTAAACTGAATCCCTGCTTTCAGACAGCTCTGAGCTCATGAATGTAAGGCTAACAAGGCTCACAGTGGTGCTGTGGCCCCTAGGAATTCCAAGGCTTTTCCCAAAAATCAATTCCAGGCATTAGAGCGGTACTGAATCTTCTCAGTTCCAGATAGCAGGGTCTGCTCTCATTGTTGCGGCATCGCATGGCATCACAACTCCAGGACAAATTGGGCTGATCCTCAGAAACACTATTCAAGGTGTTCTGAAGGAAATCTGAAGATCCAAAATGTTTTCTTCTGGCAAGCTAGGTCAGTGTGCTTAGTTCTATAATCCACATGAAAGTAAAGACTGTGGGTCTGGTCACATAATCCAGGACATTTCAATGTCCTGATGATTTATTACCAGAGCAAATAGAAATATCGCAGACCACGGTATCATTTATCATGTAATTACATATCTTTCTGGGAGATAACGTACATGAGCACAGAAGCAATGTAGATCTACCCTGTATTTTGCTCTGGGCCTCAGTTTCCTTGCCTATAGTAGGAGAGGCATGGGCAGGATGGTCTCTGGATCTTGAAAGTCTCTTGTAGCTCTAACTTTCAAGAGTCTATAGATAGATAGGGTCTTACCCAGAAACATAAGCCACTCTTACAGAGAAGCACCCTTCCTGAGCTTTGGTTTCATTGGTAACACCTCCTATCTGTGCTAAATAGTTCCCTAGCCTCTCCAAGCCTCAATTTCCTAATTTGTAGAAGGCGAGATGATAGCAGTTCAACTTCTTAAGGTTATTGCTCTGATTATTAAGGTAATGTATATAACCCCCTGAGAAGGAAATCTCAGAAAGCATCCAACCTATATTAGCTATTGCCCTCATTATTAGGACATGTCATTGTAATAGTGATTGTTTGTTGCTTATTCCCCTTCTTGTCTCTTTATCTCTCCTTGTTAATTTCTACATTTACTCCACCACACAAACTATCTTCAAGGGTTAAACTTTAAAGGAACCAGTAATAGGGGTCATATCTCAAGTCCAAGAGTGAGTGATTCTAGTAATGATCTAGTAACCTAATATAGATTGGGTGCTTAATAATCCTAGATCTCGCAAGGATTATAGACAATTAGCTCCACTATTTTTGCACTTGGTATACACCTATCTTGCCCCAGTCAAAGTTTTATTATGGATAGAAACATACATATTGGCGTTTCATATTGTGGAGATGTTTAGAAACAGAAATTTACTTTGGGTATCTTCATTTTCTCATGTGTTACAGGATTCAGATTTTCCTTAAAGACTGTGTCTGGAGGAGGACTGCAGTTTGGGCAATGCTTGTAGAATCTAATTTTTTGTGTGATGTATTAGAAAAACATAATATGTCAAGCTTTTTCTTTTTCAGACGTAAAGACTTTCTATTTGGTTACCAGGAATAAACTCTTTAAAATATTTAAATTTTCTCCTTCCTATATACTAAGCTTAATTAATTAATGCCATTTGTTTCAAAATATGCCTCTTCCATTTCCAGGCGCCAGTGGCAGAGTTAAGGTTTAAGTTGTCATGTGTTGAGGAGCGGGTCAACAGCACTCTTCCCAGTGCAGAAGGGGTCCTCCTTGGTCCCTGAGCATTTGATAAAGCCCACTTTCCCCATTTGGTTTGCAAATCCACTATGTCTGCACCAGCTCCTCTTAGAGCCAAGTTTCCTTGGAACGCAAAACCAGGGAGACAGTCATGGATGCCTGATGTCCTCCACTTTTGTTTTCCAGACAAAATATCATGTACTTGATATAATACATATATGAACCATTCTACCACATGCATAATAAAAAATTCCAGTTAATAGTCTCCAGATGCATTCATAAGATGTATCGTTAATTATTTCTGATGCAAATACAAGAAACAAAGTAGAAAAATTGTTCTGCAGTATGAGAGAATCAAGAAAACTTGGAAACAAAATCTCAGAATCACTCATTAGATCATTGTCTTCCTCTGCTTTACTGCTTCCTCAACAACCATGGAATGTTTTCCTCCCTTCTACTTTTATTTTTTTATTTTTATTTATTTATTTATTTTAATGCTTTATTTATTTCTGAGAGAGAAAGAAACAGCATGAGCAGGGGAGGGTCAGAGAGAGAGGGAGACATGGAATCCAAAACAGGCTCCAGGCTCTGAGCTAGCTGTCAGCACAGAGCCTGACACGGGGCTCAAACCCATGAACTGTAAGATCATGACCTGAGCTGAAGTCAGACGTTTAACCAACTGAGCCACTCAGGCGCCCCTCCTCCCTTCTACTTTCAGCGTCATTTACCAAAAAATGCGTTAGAGTTGTGTTTTCTTGTGCTTTTTCCTCAATGAAGTTTGCTCCTTTCTTCCCTTTGTTTTAGTGAGATGCTCTAGCCACTGTTCAATGAGCATTGCTTTTTGTAGATGAAAACAAAAGATAACGAGACCTGGAAACTCCATGTGGTGGATATGGGGCGCACCACTCAGAACTCCCTTTAAGACCAAAACACTTCTTCCTATAGCTTTGGGAATATTGGTTCCGCTCCAGGAATTAGCCTCTCCCAAAGGAAGTGGTCATGCCCAAAGTTACACTCCCAGCAGCCTGTGTCTGATGACTGACTAATCAGTGTGAGGTACAAAGGGAGAATGACCTTGCAGGACCTCCCAGCCCCGAATCTCCTTGTGGGATCATCTGAGGCCTTTGTGGGGATGGCCTAGCACTCCCCTTCCCTTCTCCTCCTTTCCTGTTGCCTTTTCTCCCCATCAGTGAGACTCTAAGAGTACCCTCCAATAAACCTCCTGCAAGAAATCTTCATATCAGAGCCTGTTTCCTGGGTAGCCTGACCTACAAGACTCAAGCTAAACGTACTAGAAAGAATATGATGCAGGTCAGAGTGAGAATCTTAATGCCACATAGCTATTTTTTCCTCAAGAATATGAGTTAAAATATTGGGTTAAAATTGTTGGAAGAACTTTGGAGTGTCCTTGGCAAAACAGGAAAAGATATTAAAAGGGTATGAAAATGATTGTAATAAATGAGAAATGCATTTTACAACCATCTTTAAAAAAAAAAACCCAAAAGCACCAACATATTACTTTAAATATCAGACTGGTGAAAAACATAAAATTTTACCAAGGAAAATATTATTATTAGAAATTCTGGAACAGAGAGCAGTGTTAGTACCTTTTTTTTTTTTTTTTTTTTTTGGTATTGTTTTGTGTGAAGTGAATTGCCTACGGTATTAAATGCCTATTGGTTGAGGCAGCCACCTTACCATGGTCACTGAAGCTGAAGATGAGGGGGGAGTAAAGCTTCCATGAGAAAGCTAAGGTACTATTGAGGTGCTCCATGTGAACAGTTCCTTGAGACTGTAATTTTTTGTTAAGATTTTATTTTTAAGTAATCTCTACACCCAAAATGGGGCCCAATGCACAACCCTGAGATCAAGTGTCTCATGCTCTATTGACTGAGCCAGCACGGCACCCAGGAACTGTAGTTTTTAAAACTTTTTCCTCAAAGGATTTATCTTATAACAACACTCAATGACTATTTCATTCAACACATAGTTATCACAATAATAATTACAACTGATCTTTCTTCAGGCAGGATATATGTATCAAAGTAGGGAATAACCCTCTTTTTTTCCCCTTAAAAACAGAGCTTTACTGATATTCTTTAGAAGTTCACTTATATAAGTTATATCTTAAGATGTTATTATAAATAAAAATCAAACAACACAACAGTATATAGAATAAAAAATTAAAATCCCCTTCTCAGGGACAATTATTGTCCTCAGTTTGTTTTCAGACCCTTTTCTATGGTGTTATAATTATTCTTGGACATATCCACATATATATAAGATGTCTTTCATTTTATTTTATCTTATATTCTTATAAGGATCATAATTCTTAGGATTAAGGATTCTTAATAGGATCATACTATTAGAATGTTTTGTACTCGTCCTTTTTTACTGAACAAGATTTTATCAATCCTCTTTTTAAAGCTATTTAATTCAAACCACATGCACTATTCTCAAGTACTATATTAGAATTAAATTTGATGCTACATTGAATGCTATATGTTAGTTATTCTTGAGGATCATACTGCTTATCTAAGTGAAATAAATTAACTCAGTTTTCTAATACAAATTTTTACTTTTCTCAAGATGCAGAGACTGTCTTTCCTTTTCAGACTGGTTCAGTTGAGTTTGACTCCAAAATTAATTCTTTTAAAAATATGCAAGAAAAATTAAATCCACTTCTATTTCCATTTTCAAAGTGACCTCAATATTTTATTCTCCTTGGTATTATCCCACCTTCACCATGGGTGTGTATTTAAAAGAAGGAGAAGAGGAGAAAAAAAGAATGGGAGAAAAAAACTATTTTTGACCGCTCAATTTTTGCTTATATTTATTTCCAGATTTAAGTGGCCTTTTTCAGCAGCAAAGGTTCTCTCTCCTGCTCTATCACTGGTCTGTAAAGTAAATTGCAAAACGCTACCAAAGTCTGGCTACATCCTCATAGTGACTGTTTAAAACCATTACTTTCTCTTTTAATCAAATCACTGTTGTGTCAAAATATACGATTCTCGCCATGAATCTCTCTGGCTTGTTACAGGTCACCGGTTGCACCTTGAAAATGTTTGCTCTCCTAAGCGTCTTCTCTCCAGCCTCCAGTTAAATTGCTCCAGACCAAGCAATATCATTTTTCTATACACATAGAACTCTAATTAATATAAACATAATGGCAAAGAGATCCTGTGCTTTACAAAAAGAGGAAGGGAAAATGCCTGTTTGGTAGGCAGGTGGACTGTCATTTAGATTATGGCAAAATGGGCATATGTAGACAGATGTAGGCATTCAAATTATATTTTTTAAAAAAGCAAACCCTAAAAACTTCTTGTCCTTGAATTACTGAGCGATTTCAGCCTTTATTCTTTTCTGCTTTAAGAAATATTTTACATAAAGCCGCCAGAGGGCCAGTAAGGGAAATAGTAATTATGTTTAAACAGCCAACACTTCACTAATATAAAATATTTGTACAGGCTCTTAAACATGAAGTTAAGTGCCAGAGGCTATTTTCATTGTTTAATGTATTAAGTAAATAAAAATGTATCTAAGATGTGGACACACAATTAGTTTTGAGTTATTTATCCTGGAGTTTGTATGGTTTAGAAAAACTCCATCTTCTTGGCTGCTGCTGTCCTAATGCATTTAACTTCAGCCATCAGCTATGATTAAACACCTGCTGTTGTGGGGAAACAAAGCACACTAATCCAATATGTATTTCTGACATCTTAAATATCACCCAGTCCCCTGACATCAGGCACAGCTTTTCAGCGGGATGGAATTCCAGAGCATATTTTTCTAATTTATGGATGGACAATAAATCAAAATTAAGCCTTGGGCAATGAAATATACATCAGTGTGGAATGAACTGACTGCAAACGAGGACCCTGCACAACCAAGGGAAAGGATATATTAATGGAATCCTAAGCTGCAAACACTGAAGTGAAAATTAAGGAAGTTTATTCTGCATTTTGTCCCTATAAAACCAAAAAGCAAAGACAAAAAATGAAGTTTGCTTTTTTCCCATGCACAGCACTGGAGGAGCACATTTAAATTAAAAAAAAAAAAAAAGTCTTTGTTTTTAGATGGGTGCATATGGGTGATTAAAATCCAAGTCTCCATTGCTGTTTTTATTGTTTTCAGTATTTAAGAAGGTTTTGAAATGTTTAATGCATTTTCAAATTTGCTCCTCTGGAAGAGTGAACAAAGGCCATTGTTGACGGTCTTCAGTTTCTCCCGGGAAAGATTGGGAGAAAGACGGACAGTCCTCCTTCCCAGGTGGACTCATTTAGGCTGGGAGCTGTCCAGTGCTGAACAAATCTTCCTTGTACTGACCTCCAACTGCCCCAGCACCCAGGCAGAGGCAATCTTAGACCTTTGTTCTCGTCAAAGGCCCTCCGGCATCCCATGTATAGGGCCACCACTTAGCTTTCCCCACCTCGCTCTGGCCACTCCCAAATCTGGACCAAGGTCATGTTGGAGCCACTCACTTGGCTTATTCTTCTTGCCCTCGCCATTGGCAAGCACCAAACATCTTTAACAGAGGCTGCAAGGTAAATATCATATTTATCAGGGATAAGGTTTTGTGTTTATGGACATGTTAAAGTTCTTTTTTTTTAATGTTTTATTTATTTCTAGGAGACAGAGAGAGAGACAGCGTGAGCAGGGGAGGGTCAGAGAGAGAGGGAGTCACAGACTGAAACAGGCTCCAGCCTCTGAGCTGGCAGTCAGCACACAGCCCGACGCGGAGCTCGAACCCACGAACCATGAGATCATGACCTAAGCGAAAGTCGGACACTTAACCAACTAAGCCACCCAGGCGCCCCTGGACATGTTAAGGTTCTTAACTAACATTATTTCTTGAATTCTTACAGCAAATCTGTTAATGGGGATAAGTGGCAAATATTATTTAGATAGAGGCAGGAGTATAGCAGCATAATGAAATTGAGAGCTTCGTCTTGGGCTGTATGAGAAATGGTGGAGCTGGGGAAAGGGAAGTTGCTGACCTGTTTCCAATTCTAGATCTCACATAGATAACAAATTTCCTCCCTGCAGCCAACAGAAGTTTTTTCAGATTATTCTTCCTAAGGCACTTGTACCTTATAGAACAATTATTTCTCTAGATTCCTATGTGACTGGTTTCCTGACTTGTATAGTATTTATTTATGAACAACTGTTTCTATAAACTCATGTTACTGAAATGTTTTAATTATTAAAATTAATCTTAAAAGATATCATGTAACTTAAGAATTAATTTTTCATATATCTCTGAAAGAAACCAGTACGTTCTATGGCCCCTAAACTTATATGTTGAAGATTCTAAATGAAATGACATTTGAGTGATGTTTTATTATTTTTTAAAGTTTATTTACTTATTTTGAAAGTGAGAGAGATAGAGCAGAAGAGAGACAGAGAGACCGAGGGAGAGACTCCCAAGCAGGCTCTGCCCTGTCAGCATAGAGCCTGATGGGAGGCTGGATCTCACAAATTGTGAGATCATGACCTGAGCCAAAATCAAGAGTCAGGCGCTTAACTGACTGAGCCACCCATGTGCCCCTTGAGTAATGTTTTAAAATGTGTATCCTTTGGGTTAATTACTGGGACTGAGATACTTGGCTGCTATAAAACTTATAAATGAGGGGTATGTCTCCTCCACAATTATAGTTTTCCTTTCACATGGATTTCTCTTTCTTCTTCAAATCTTCAGTAGGAGTGCTTACAGAACATATGCATAAGCTTGGAAGGTGATCCTTTGTACAAAATATAACTTATCACTAAGCAGCTTACCAGTTTCTGAGGAAAATCTTTGTTCTTTGAGGAAATCATTTTAAAAGGCCTCTTTTTTATGTTATGATCACAATATTACATAGTAATGTTGTTAATAGGAATAATAATGGCTGGCTTGATGTGACAGTTCTGTTCTGGAAGCTTTATAGGTAAATCAGCTCAAGCAGTCCTCACAAGCAGCCTGTGGGGTTGGTACTGTTGTCACCCTTCTTGACAGCTGTGGACATGAGCCTAAGGAATCAAACCACAAGTTACACAGTGATGGAGGGGGCAGAAAAATTAAACTCCAGAAGTTCACACAGCTTGCCCTTCAAGAACATCATTATTCTACAAAATGTTCTTACATAAAGGAAAGTTTTGACTTTTATATGTTTTAACTTTTAAACTTTGCAGGTTAACTTAACCTATCTCCTCTAGAAGCAATGTTACTCTATAAATCAGTGAAGGGAATGACTGGTTGTTGTTCATAGTCCCTGTCACATAAATGATTACAAGTAGAATTATAATATAAAAAATGGTTCCTCAAAATCCATATAGCTCTCTATCTTCATTTTTTGCTCAAAGAGCCTACGTTAAAAGATTCTAGCTACTGTGTCAGTAAATGTGGGCAAAGTGGGCAAAGATCTAGGGACACTGACAAAAGATGAGGGATTTCAACTATATGAATGAGTGAGCCTATACATATTCTTTTTATTTTTAAGTAGGCTTCACATCTGGCATGAATCCCTATGTGGGGCTTGAACTCATGACCCTGAGGTCAAGACCTGAGCTGAGATCAAGAGTCAGATACTTAACTGACTCAGCCACCCAGGTGCCCCTGAATGAGTTTAAAAAGAAATTATTTTGCCCATGCTTAAGTTAAATAAATCATACAGTTTGGTTTATGATAGTCTTTTAAACTCTTATCAAAAGCTTGCCATTGAATCAGAAGAGTTCATTAAGATTTTAAAATATGGGAGTGTGAGATTGAGCCCTAAGTAGGACTCCACACTGAGCATGGAGCCTGGTTGGAATTCTCTCTCTCTCTCTCTCTCTCTCTCTCTCTCTCTCGTTCTGCCTCTTCCTTGTTCATGCATGCTCTCTCTTGCACTCTCTCTCTCTCTCTTGCTCTCTCTCTCTGGGAAATAAATAAATAAACATTAAAAAAGGAAAAAAGATTTTAAAATATGTATATTAATGAATAATAATACAGGGTAACATTAGCACATTATTATAGTGGCAACATTTGCAAAAAAAAATAACTAAAACAAAACAAAATATTTTATTACTAATCTTTACCAAAAGCATTTCCCACATTTTTCAAAATTCATAAAGTTAGCCTGTTTTTATTGAGGGCCTACCAATGGGTACCAGGCATTTTGCTAGGCTCTAAGGATTCAGTGCAGAAAAGATAGATATGATCTCCCTTGTGAAGTTTATTTTCTAGATGTGGAGAACCCTGTTCTTGATCATTGGAAAAATATGTTATGAGAAAAGTTGAAGAGCATTAAAAATGCAGAATTGCTCCTGACTTAAATAAGGGTTTCCTTTTGATAATAAAGTCCACATAACATTTCCTAGAAATACAGTCTTAAGTTCTTTGATATCTTTTCCTAGATGACCACTTCTTCATTTCTTATCTGCAGATTCCTAGCTCATACTCATTTTTTATATAGTTCATCTGTTACTCTAGACCTGTTTTCTCTTACTCTCTCTCTTAGCTGAGTCTCTCATCAAACGCAACATTTAGACTATATCTTTTTTTATAATTGAAGTGAAACTCACATAATATAACATTGACCATTTTATTTTTTAAATGTTTATTTATTTATTTTGAGAGAGAGTGCACGCACATGAGCAGGGGAGAGGCAGAGAGAGAGGGAGAGAGAATCCTAAGCAGGTTCTACACTGCCAACACAGAGCCTGAAAAGGAGCTCAATCTCATGAACTGTGAGATCATGACCTAAGCCAATAGCAAGAATCAGATGCTTAATTGACTGAGACACCCAAGTGCCCAACATTGACCATTTTAAAGTGAGTGGTTCCATGTCATTTATTACATTCACAATGTTGTACAATCACTACCTCTCTAGTTTCAAAACATTTTCACTTCTCCAGCCCTTGGTAACGACCATTCTGCTTTCTCTCTTTATGGATTGACATATTCTGGATATTTCATATAATTGGAATCATACAGTATACGACCTTTGGTTTCTGGCTTCTTTTATTTAGCATAATGTTATTTAGGTTATTCCATAATGTAGCATACATAAGTATTGCATTCTTTTTATGGCTGAATAATATTCCATTATATGCACATGTCACAATTTGTTTATACATTCATCCACTGATAGACACTTGGGTTGTTTTTACCTTTTGGCTATTATGAATAGTGCTTTTTATGAACATTCATGTATAAGTATTTATTTGAGCTTTCTGTGTTCAATGCTTTGGGGCCATTTTTTTCTTTCTTTCTTTTTTTTTATTTGAAAGAGACAGAGAGAGAGAAAGAGAGCAGAGGAGAGGGGCTGGGGGATAGAAAGAATTCCAAGCAGGCTCCACACTCAGTGTGGGACTCTATGCCATAAGTCTGGGATCATAACTTAAGGTGAAGTCAGGAGTCAGACGCTCAACTGACTGAGCCACCTAGGAGCCACAGGTCATGTTTTTGTTGACACTTTTTAGTTTGGAAAAATTTTGATTTAAAGAATAGTTACAAAGACAGTACAGAGAGTTCCCATTATCTACTTTCCCCAACAGTAACATCTTAAATACCCAAGGTACATTTGCTAAAACAAGCAAACCAACATTAGTACAGTATCATTTACAAACTGCAGACTTTGTTTGGATTTCACTAACTTTTCTGCTAATATCCCTTTTTCATTCTAGGATCCCTTCTGGATTCCACATTGTGAAACAGTTTCTCAGTCTTTCCTTGTTTTTCAGTCTGGAGAGTTTTGAGGAGTACTGGTTAAGTATTTTGTAGAATGGCCTTGAATTTGGGTTTGTCTGATGATACTATCATGATTAAACAGGAGTTTGGAGACAGGATGTCATAGAGGAAAAATTTCCATCACATCACAGCAGAAGGTACATGACTTATCACTAGAGATGTTAACCTCAATCACTTGGTTGAGGTGGTATTGGCTAGGCCTCTCCACTGTAAAGTCTCTTCCTGACCCTTTCTACACTCTGTTCTTTGGAAAAAAGTCACTGAGTCCAGCTCACACTTGTAGGGAGGAATATCTACCTAAATTATTTGGAATTGTTCTGTAAGGAAATTTATCTCTCCCATGTACTTATATATTCAATCATTTATTTATGTTGATATGGACTCATAGGCATTTCTTTTATAGTTCATATCCTTTTGAGGTCTTGTCACCAATACCTATACAAAAAGTGGTAAATGCAGGATGAGTGCAGTTTAGAGTGCTTTGAAGGCAAGCAGATATTGGGCTTGATATGGAATATTGCATTCATGGAACAAGATATACAATTCTCACAGCCTTGGAGGTTTGAAGATGATATTTACTGAGTAGAAATAGAGTACATTTTGCTGTTAGCTTTTTATTGGAGGCTATATTTTTAGAGGGCTTGTTTGATCAGGGCCTAGGTTTTCCGATTCCTTGTTCTGTGCTCTTATTTACTGCCATCAAATCTTTGCATGTGGTAATATTTATAGCTATTAATATACTTGTTGATAAATAAAGTGGTTCCACATAAAATATCCCCAGTCAACTTACACTGACATTCTTGAAAAAAAAAAAAAAGAAGAAGAAGACTTGTATTTTTAATAGGGGTTTAAATATGGAGATACATTGACCAGGTAGTACCACTTACTCCTACTGTTGACGATGACATGGAGCCCTGTAGCCTTAGAGGCTCTCCCTAGATCACAGATAATTATTTGTAAAGCTACAAGTTACAGGTGAAGAGATGGCCATGAAAAAAAAATGAAAACGTGTCTTGGGTTATACAAGAAGCTAATGGTGAAACTGAGGGAAATAACCATATTGGCTAATTCTCTGCCCTATATCAAAACTGAAGTGTGTAATTAGTGTTTTTGTTTCTGATTCCTTTTTCTGTGCTACTTTCATTGAAGAATTAGACTACTGTTATAGTTTTCAAAACTTAAGATGCCTAGTATAACATGAAGTTACTCATTTCTAAGATATCAGTAACTACATAAGAGGAAAAGTCATTTTTGAAGTTTCATTTTCACTTACCAGAGAACATTTGCAAATAGTGTCTAAACAAAGATATATAATTGTTTAGCTTATAGACTCATCTCATTATTTATAACAGCCACACTTTGCATATGAACATTGTTAGCAAAACATTGTTATTCACATTTTCATATATTTTTTAAAGTTTATGTATTTATTTTGAGAGACAGGGAGTGCACGAGCAGGGAGAGGCAGAGAGCGAATCTCAAACAGGCTCCGTGCTGTCAGCACAGAGCCTATTGAGGGGCTTTAACTCACAAATTGTGAGATCATGACCTAAGCTGAAATCAAGAGTTGGAAGCCTAACCAATTGAGCCACCCAGGCACCCCTTCACCTTTTAATATTGAGCATCATTAAGTATATTTGAAAATCTGTGGTGAGGTAAATTACTATTTAGCCATTATATCTGTATAACACTGCATACAGATAACATTTAGGGTATTTTTATTTCCATCAATATTTCAGGCTAGATGAACTGAAAGCCTTATTGCCACAAACTTAAAGAAATTCTGGATTAAATATATTTTAAAAATCCTTTTGAAATAATAGATGATATCACAAGAAAGAAAGGGAAATACCTAAGGACCCAAAACAAAATAATACAACAGAGTGGTGACCTTATGAGCTGATGCTAGAGCTGTCCTAGGATCCACTTGGCATTCTAGTTTCTTTAGTATTAACACCACAGAGACGGGGGAAAGGTCTCCTCTATGAGGCAGGTGTTAGAACTGAGATAGCTGCATAAATCAAGGATCCTCAGAAAACAAATGCATTAGAAAAAGAAAATCTGGGGCACCTGAGTGGCTCAGTAGGTTAAGTGTCCTATTTGGGTTCAGGTCATGACCTTACAGTTTGTGAGTTCAAGCCCTGAACTGGGCTTTCTGTCAGCGCAAAGCCTGCTTTGGATCTTCTGTACTCCCTCCAACCCTCCACCCCCATCCCTGCTCTCCGCCCCTTTCCTCATCACTCTCTCTCTCTCAAAAATAAACATTGAAAAAAGAAAAGAAAAAGGAGAACGTGTATGGCTCAGTCAGTTAAGTGTCTGACTTTGGCTCAGGTCATGATCTCAAGCCCAGCATCCGGCTCTATGCTGACAGCTCAGAACCTGGAGCCTGCTTTGGATTCTGTCTTCCTCTCTCTCTGCCCCTCCCCCACTTACCCTCTGTCTCTGTTTGTTTCTCTCAAAAATAAACATTTTTAAAAATGTAAAAAATTAAATTAAATTAAAAGAAGAAGAAAAAGAAAATCTGTCCATCAACACAAGAAAACGTGTATATCTCTGCTTGTGCTCTAGATAAGAAAAAAAGTTCTTTTCCCCCTAGGATGAATCTGCTCCTTGTGCAGGCTTAGGGCTTAATTTACATGAATTGCAGTAAAGGGGCCCCTAAAGTCAGGAATTAACATAAAAGTATTCTGGACAAACGAAGAAACAGATTCTTAACTATAGAGAATAAACTTAGGGTTACCAGAGAGGAGGTGGGAGGGAGGAAGGGGGAAATAGTGGATGGGGATTAAGAAGGGCACTTGTTGTGATGAGTACTGGATGATTAAAAAAAACTTTTAAAAAGTCTGGTGTTGGTGATATTGGTGGGCCAACTGGCAAAAGCAAAAGCTAAAATCTCTTTGGAAGGACCATTCCTCCACCATTCAAAACTTAGAGAAAGCCTACTGAAGATGACCTCACAATACAAAATTATAAAATACACATGTGAAAATCGACACACAAACACTGGGTGTTCTATGGAAACCAACATGACAAACTATTTAAGAAAAAAAAAAGGAAATCGACACACAGAACAACGGCAGGATTAGTTGTTCAAGAGTTCAGGTGATAAAAAAAAAACCTGTTAAAAACTATCAAATAAGTTTGTTTAAAATGTTGAAGACATAATAAAACCTTGATGAAAGGAATTGAAGATGACACAAACAAATGGAAAACTATTCCATGCTCATATATTGGGAGAACAAATATTATTAAAATGTCCATAGTATCCGAAGCAATCTACAGATTTAATGCAGTCTCTATCAAAATACCAATAGCATTTTCACAGAACTAGAACAAACAATCATAAAATTTATATGGAACTACAAAAGACACCAAATAGCCAAAGCAATCTTGAAAAAGAACAAAACTGGAGGATCACAATCCCAGATTTCAAGATATACTGCAAAGCTATAGTAATCAAAACAGTAGGGTACTAGCACAAAAGTAGATACACACATAAATAGGACAGAATCAAGAGCCCAGAAATAAACCCACAACTATATGGTCAATTAATCTTCAACAAAGGAGTCAAGATTATGCAATAGGAAGAAGACAGTATATTCAGCAAATGGTGTTGGGAAAACTGGACAGCTACATGCAAAAAATAAAACTGAACCACTTTCTTACACCATATACAGAAATAAACCCAAAATAGATTAAGAGCCTAAATGTGAGACCTGAAACCATAAAACTCATAGAAGAGAAGAGAGGCAGTGATTTCCCTGCCCTCAGCCATAGCAACACTTTTCTATATATGTCTCCTGAGGTAAGGGAAACAAAGGGAAAATAAACTATTGGGATTACATCAAAATAAAAAGCTTCCTCATAGCAAAGGAAATAATCAACAAAACTAAAAGAAAACCTGCCAAATGGGAGAATATATTTGCAAAATGACATATCTGACAAGGGTTAGTGTCCACAATATGTAAAGAACTTATACAACTCAACACACACCCAAACAGTCCAATTGAAAAATGGGCAGAAGAGGGGCACCTGGGTGGCTCAGTTGTCAAGTGTGTGACTCTTGATTTTGGCTCAGGTCATGATCTCACAGTTCATGAGTTTGAGCCCCACATCAGGCTCTGCACTGACAGTTCAGAGCCTGCTTGAGATTCTCTCTCTCTCTCTCTCTCTCTCTCTGCCCCTTCCCTGCTCATTCTCTCCCTCTTTCTCTCTCTCTCTCTCTCTCTCTCAAAAATAAATAAATGAATATTAAAATGGGTAGAAGACATGAACAGACATTTCTCCAAAGAAGACATCCAGATGGCCAACACACATGAAAAGATGTTCAACATCACTCATCATCAGGAAAATACACATCAAAACCACAAAGAGATATCAGCTCATATCTATCAGAGGGCTAAAATAAAAAAAACACAAGAAACAACAAGTGTTGGCAAGTATGTGGGGAAAAAAGCAACCCTTGGTGCACTGTTGGTGGGAATGCACACTAGTGCAGCCAATGTGAAAAATAGTATGGAGGTTTCTCAAGAAATTAAAAATAGAACTACCATATCATCCACTAATTTCACTATGGGGTATTCACCAAAAAATACAAAAACACTAAATCGAAAATATATGCACCCCTATGATTACTGCAACATTATTTACAATAGCCAAGATATGGAAGCAACCCAAGTGTCCATTGATAAATGAATGGATAAAGAAGAGAGAGTGTGTGTGTGCGTATGTGTGTGTGTCTCATATCTATATGTAATGGAATGTTACTCAGCCATAAAAAGAGTGAAATCTCACCATTTGCAACAACATGAATGGATCTAGAGAGTATAATGCTAAGTGAAATAATTCAGTCAGAGAAAGAAAAATACCATGTGATTTCACTCATATGTAGAATTTAAGAAACAAAACCAACAAAGAAGAAAGAGGCAAACCAAGAAAAAAAAAAACCNTCAGCTCATATCTATCAGAGGGCTAAAATAAAAAAAACACAAGAAACAACAAGTGTTGGCAAGTATGTGGGGAAAAAAGCAACCCTTGGTGCACTGTTGGTGGGAATGCACACTAGTGCAGCCAATGTGAAAAATAGTATGGAGGTTTCTCAAGAAATTAAAAATAGAACTACCATATCATCCACTAATTTCACTATGGGGTATTCACCAAAAAATACAAAAACACTAAATCGAAAATATATGCACCCCTATGATTACTGCAACATTATTTACAATAGCCAAGATATGGAAGCAACCCAAGTGTCCATTGATAAATGAATGGATAAAGAAGAGAGAGTGTGTGTGTGCGTATGTGTGTGTGTCTCATATCTATATGTAATGGAATGTTACTCAGCCATAAAAAGAGTGAAATCTCACCATTTGCAACAACATGAATGGATCTAGAGAGTATAATGCTAAGTGAAATAATTCAGTCAGAGAAAGAAAAATACCATGTGATTTCACTCATATGTAGAATTTAAGAAACAAAACCAACAAAGAAGAAAGAGGCAAACCAAGAAAAAAAAAAACCAAAAATCACTCTTAACTATAGAGAACAAATTGATGGTTACCAGAGGAGGAGGTGGTTGGAGGGATGGGTGAAATAGGTGGGGATTAAAAGTACACCTATTGTGATGAACACTGAGTAATGTGTAGAATTGTTGAATCACTATATTATACGCCTGAAATTAATATAACACTATATGTTAAGTATACTGGAATTTTGAAAATATTGAAGACAAAAGGAAGCAATACAAATAAGAAAAGAGCAAGACAGCATGGAAATGAAAAAGAACATTTGAAAAAATTTGAACTCTTTAGTAATGAAAAATGTAACTTTCAAAATTATATATTCAATGAACAGGCTATATAGCAGATTAGTTAGGCTGAAAGGATATTATCTGGGATGCAGCATGAAGAGATAAAAAAAAGATGGATAATATTTTTAAAGACTTAAAGACATAGAGTTTAGAATAAGAAAGTAAAAAATATGTCTAATAGGATTTTCCTAAGGAGACAATAAAGCAACTGGGGAAGGGACAGTATTTGAAGGGATAATGGTAATCATTATACAGAATTAATAAAAGAAATCTCTATATTAAAGATGTACAATACATCTCAAACAGGAGGTGTAAAAAGAAAATTTACATCTAGGCACATTTTAATAAAACTGCAAAATACCAAGTCAAAAAGAAAAATCTTGAATGCATTCAAAGGAAAAAAGATAGGTAATCTAAAAAGGAACTACATTTTGACTGTCACTGACTTCTTTACAACAATAATAAAACCCATGAGACAATGAATAATCTTCAAAGTGTTAAGAGCAAACAACTATCAATAACGAGCTGTTTATACAGTTCAATTATCATAGAGGAGTGAAGGGAAAATGAAAATGTGTTCAAATGAACACAGAGAATTTTCCACTAGCAGATCTTCAGCGAAAAATGAAATTGAATTCAGAAAGAATTGAGAGGAAGGACAGAATGGGAAGTAAAATGAGTGAGTCTAAAAAACAATTGACATAAAATAACAACAACAGTAATTTATTGGGTGTATAAAAATATGATGAATCTAAAATATTAGAAATAAGTATATGAAAAGCAGGAAGGGATTATTCAGAGTGAAAATGTTCTAAGTTCCTTGATTTGTCAAGAAGGCAGAATAGATGTTAATTATCTTTAGATTCTGTTAAGTATGCATGTCAGTTTTTTTTAACTTTTTAAAAAATTTATTCATCTAATGGAAACCAACTTGAAAATAAACTATTTGTAAAAAAAAATTATTTATCTATTTTGAGAGAGAGAGAGAGAGAGAATCCCAAGCAGTCTCCACAGAGCCTGGCTTGGGGCTCTCACTCACAAATTGAGGGATCATGACCTGAGCTAAAACCAAGGGCCGGTTGCTTGGCCGACTGAGCTACCTAGGTAACCCTGCATGTCAGTTTTTCAAAAATAACAACTAAAGTGGATTGTTTATATTTTGTTAACTGAATACAAAACCTCTCAAGAATGACTGCTGAAGCTGGCACAACTTCCAGATCCAGGGATGTGTAGGAGTGGAGGCAAGAAGGAAGGAAGGTAATAAAGAATATTCAATCGGTCTAATAGAATTTAGGAAAGGAAAGAAAAATGGAAGGAAGGGGGAAAAAAACAAGATAAGAGAAAATCACAGAATAACACGGTAGAAATAATTCCAAGTGTGTCAGTAATTACAATAAATTCATGTAATTTGACTAAATTTGCCAGTTCAAATAATTATGAACTGAATTTTTAAAAAATTGACTTATGTGTTTCTTATAAGGGACAAATGTAATTATTATACATGAAAATTATTACAGGTCAAGTGATAAAATAAAGGAAAAAGGGAGTTGGTAGCTTCATTATCACTGGACAAAACAGACTTCAAGCCAAAAGTATGATTAGGAAGAAGACATGGATGGACACAATGATTGGAGATGGACATTTGAAGATCTGTTGCATGCTATGGAAGAGAGAGTCTATATCTGAAGCACACTCAGATTATTCTGTGGGTTCGGAAGGACAGAACCCATAGGTGTAAATTATGGGGAGGTAGGTATTGACTGGGTGCCTTGGAAGGGATTTTCTGACTGTTAGGTCTCTGAAATGAAATGTACTTATCCCTGAAGGTGTTTGGGCCAAGGTGATGGGGAAGCTGTGGAGGGGATGCAGGGGCTGAGCCCGACAGATTGTTTCCAAACCTGACTATGCCTTGGAATCACCTGGAGAGCTTTTTAAAATACGTCTTCCATGGCTTCTTCCCAGATTTAATGGGCTGATTTTATACCCCAGGAATGTGCCTTTATGAAATGCTCCCCAGATGACTCTAATGTAGCCAACTCAGAACCAGTCCATGGAAGAGCATTTAGGAACCACTAGCCAGGTGACCTCTAAAGTTCCCACTGACTGTTGCATTTGATAATTTACTAATGTCTTCATAGACATTTACCTATGAACTGGGGAGATTACAAAAAAGGTAGAGAAGTAGAATTCCTATTTTCAATGTACAGAAGAATAATGGAGGCTAGAAATATCCGTGAAGTCAGGTATAATTGGGAAAGAAGATTAGGTATGATTCCATGAACAGCTCACATGCCTTCTCCACTGTTCACAAGCTTTTCAGTAAATGTTGATGAAGATGATGAAAATGAATATATTTTCTGTTCAGAACAAATGGCCCAACAGGCCCAACTTAACTAATTGTTCGCATCTCTAGCAGCTGCATATTTCAGGCATGTGGAGGCTCTGTTACAAGTCCGGAACCCCAGGGCAGTGGGTCTAAATGTTTCATAGGCTCACAAATTGCCTGGGAATCTTGGGTGAAATGCAGATTCTGAAAAAGTTGGTCTGTGGTGGAGCCCAAGATAATACATTTCTAACAAAGCTCTCTATCTACTCAGCGTACTACAAGGCGTTCAGGAACCTTCTCTTTCTTTAGACGATATAAATAGAGAAGCTCTTCTGGTTTTCCTAAGACCCCATTCTTTAGGCCAGATTATCATTTTTGTCTTAGGGTATCTGTGAACTAATGAGAAGAGGTGGCTGAAAGCAGCACTATGTGTTCTGGACGAGGCAACAGGGCATGGGAGTCATGCAAACGCTCAGAGTGGAGAATGGTTACCTCTCAAAAGCTTCACCTTCTCTTTCCACACCCACAGCATGATGGCAGTGATGGAAAAAGACCTCCCTGGCCCATCAGGAGACCAGAATTTTTTTTTTGCAGAGTTGATTTCTTTGTTTTATTTTGTCTCAATTTGCTTCTTTTTGGCTTTTAGCTTTTTGGCCTTTTTAAGTTCCTTAATCTTCCTGAGACTGTTTTGTCTGTGGGATATAAACTAAGGACTTTGGTATGCTTAAGAATTTGTTTTCTTAACGTAGGTAAAATTCATATATATACAAGATTTTAAAGTGATCGATTCAGTGGTATTTGGTACATGAGCAATGTTGTGCAATCACCAACTTTATGGAGTTCCAAACCATTTTTATCACCCCAAAAGAAAACCCATCCCTGGGGCGCCTGGGTGGCTTAGACGGTTAAGCGTCCGACTTTCGCTTGGGTCATGATCTCGCGGTTCGTGGGTTCGAGCCCCGCGTCGGGCTCTGTGCTGACTGCCAGCTCAGAGCTTGGAGTCTGTTTCAGAGTCTGTATCTCCCTCTCTCTCTGACCCTCTCCTGCTCACGCTCTCTCTCTCTCCTAGAAATAAATAAAAATAAAAAATAAAAGAAAACCCATCCCTATTAAACAGCCACTCTCTATTCCCACCTCCCTTTAGCTCCTTGCAGTCACAAATCTGTTTTTTGTTTAGATGGTTTGACCTACTCTGGATATTTCATACAAAAGGAATCATTGCCATATGTGACCTTTTATGTGTGGCTTCTTTTACTTAGCATAATGATTTCTAAGTTCATCCATGATGTGGCATGTATCAGCACTTCATCCCTTTTTATGGTGGAATAATATTCCATTCTATGCATATATCACACTTTATCCTTTCATCTACTGATAGTCATTAGGATTGTTTCCACCTTTCAGCCATCATGAACAGTGCTGCCATAAGCAAATATTTGAGAACTTGTTCTCATAATTCATTATTTTTAAATGTACCATCTCATTTGGTTTTCTTATTGGATTGCAAAAAGTTAAGTATTTTACTGAAAAGAAGCTCAGACTGGCTTGCTCAAGGTTCACAGGTAGTAAGGTGCCCCAAAACTCAAAACTTCTGAGAGGAAGTCCGGGGCTCTTTCCAGTTTCACCACCACAGGTTCAGCTGTCTTGAATTAAAAAGAAGAATGTGTGTACAAATTATTACAGGGCTGTAAAACACTCCACGTGTAAGTTGGTGCTGGTAGTTGGTATTCAATATGCCAATTGATGTTACAGGAACAGTTTCCCACTCACGAGGTCAGTGCATGCTGTCTCTATTATGACCAGAAGAGATATTTTAGAATTGCAAAAGGTATAACAGAGTGGTTGGACACCAGCAAAGGAGTTTGACAAGGCTGTCACATCTGTTCAATATTTCTCCCGAAATAATCATGGGTATTGCTGTTGATGGTTACCATAGTGGTATTAAGGTTGGCAGAAGGAGATGATGTAATCTTGAGCATGCTGATGACATCCTAGCTGCTGAGTCCGTGGTTTCTGCACTAAGAAAGCTTGTGCCTTAGATGAGGGATGATTTAGATGCTCATAATGGCAGCTGAAAAGCAGAATATTTTAGCAGCAGTGCAAACTGGGAGTGAATAAGAAAAGCAAGTGAAGGGTTATGCTACCAGTAGTTTATGATAGGTAGTGAGAGCCATGGCCCCCTGGCTTGTAAAGGAGAATGCCTTGTCAGCATTCATGAAGATGAGGTCCAGAGCATAAAATGTCTGCCCGGGAGGCAGTCAGCTTCACATTATCTCACCCCAGGTCCTTTCTTGGTTCTAATTTTGTCCTGGTGTCTGATTAGTATGAAATAGCTGTGAGCGAAGCCTCAATTTACAGACTTTTACCAAAAGAGGAGATGAAGATCAACACAGAAATGCGGCTACTGTCAAGCTGAGTTAAACCCAGAGTGATGACGACAATATCTTAGTGAAGGAGAAGAATGACAGCAGGCTGAAAGAAAGCATCATCTGTTTCCAGAATCCCGGAACATTTCCTTCTGAAATAACTCATTCTGTGTGTCTTGATTTCCTGACAAGTAAATCTTGAAGAACAGAACTGGCATTTATCAGGACAAACACTAGGATGTGGGTCTCTGGGAGGATTTGTGACAGGGTTTGTAAAAACTGTGTTTTTGAAGAATTCATTGCTATATGAGGGTCCTTAGAGTCTTCTTTGAAAATCCAAATCAAAATATATCTGTAGGCCATATATGTTTTTATGATTATGAAAATAACACATGTTCATCGTGGAAAACTGATTGAAATATGGAAAAGAGGAAAAAGTCATGCATATGTTCACAACTCATTTTGCCATCTCTGGAAGCAGAAATATCTATCTATATTTATTTTTTATATAATTGGGACCCTACTTTACGTTTAATTGGTTTCCTGTTTTTCGAAAATTACTTATCTGCTCATATATTTTTGTCTGCTTCTCTGGATCTAAGGTTATACTAACGGTTAGATTTCCCATAGAATAGCTAAATATTTTCAGTTAGAGCAGAGGAAAATCAAGGCCTAGAATTATCTATACTTTCTAAACAGAAAATGATTGAGATTTGAGCTACCCACTCTCAGAGACATAGCTCAAACCTCCCAAATTTCTCTGAATACTTAGCATGGAGGTGAGCCTGTGGCAAATTTCAGATTTCTCTGGAAACTCTAATCTGAAAAGCTGTTTCTGCTTTGCAAATTATATGTAAGGTTGCTGTGGGAAACAACAATATGGATATTATTCTAGGGTGTTGGAAACCTAAGGCCCAGGATAGGGTGAAGTGAGCCAAAACGCAAACTAGCTTTAGGCTATGGTAGATCTAGAAGTTTCTCTGGAATGCCCTTTCCCTTTCTCTCTGCTTATCCAGCCCCTACTCTCATCTCCTCCTGTAAAGCCTTTTCTTGGTAATCTCCCTTTTTCTTTTTAAAATTTTAATTCCAGTATAGTTAACATGTGATATTATATTAGTTTTAGGTGTATAGTATAATGATTCAACAATTCTACGCATTACTCAGTACTCATCATGACAAGTGTACTCTTAATTCCCTTCACCTATTTCACCCATCTCCCCTCTAGTAACCACCAGTTTGTTCTCTGCAGTTAAGAGTCTGTTTTTTTTCGTTTGTCTCTTTTTCTTCACTGGTTTTGTTTCTTGAATTGCGCATATAATTGAAATCATATGGTATTTTCTTTCTCTGACTATATTATTTCACTTAGCATTATACCTTCTAGATCCTTTCATGTTGTTGCAAATGGCAAGATTTCATTCTTTTTATGACTAAGTTATATATATAACTATATATATAACTATNCATAGTGTTGTTGATTGTTTTCTTCACTGTGAGGAAGCTTTTCATTTTGATGTTATTCCAGTAGTTTATTTTTCTTTTGTTTCCTTTGCCTCAAGAGACATATTTAGAAAAATGTCACTATGGCTGAGGGCAGAGAAATTACTGCCTCTGTATTCTTCTAGGATTTTTGTGGTTTCAGGCCTCACACTTAGACCCTTAATCCATTTTGGGTTTATTTCTGTGTATGGTGTAAGAAAGTAGTCCAGTTTTATTCTTTTGCATGTAGTTGTCGCGTTTCCCCCACAGCATTCATTGAAGACACTTTTTCCCTCCATTGCATCATCTTGTCTCCTTTTGTCAAAGATTAATTAGCCATATAATTGTGGGCTTATTTCTGGGTTTCTGATTCTGTTCTATTGGTCTGTGTATCTATTTTTGTGCCAGTATTCTACTGTCTTGATTACTAGAGCTTTGTAGTATATCTTGAAATCTGGGATTGTGATACCTCCAGTTTTGTTCTTTTTCAAGATTGCTCTGGGTATTGAAGGTCTTTTGTGGTTCCATACCCCATCTTCAGATGTTTGAGGCTCCCAGCTGTGGTTGCAGTCCTCATGGAACAGGACAAATCACCCAGGTGAGTCCTGACCTATAAAATCACCACATAGAATAATATTGTTTTTGTATATCATAGGATTTTGTGGTAGTTTATTATGCAGTAATAGATCGACCACAACGGGTTTCTCAGAGCCAGGAGCCTGCTCTTTTATCAATGTTTCTCAAATTTTGCTGTGCATTTCATATCAGCTAAGAATCTTGTTGAAACACAGGTTTTGACTTATTATTAGGTCTGGAGTAGTGCCTGAGATGGTGCTTTTCTAACAAGCTTCCAGGTGAGGACAATTCTGCTGCTCCACAGCAGTACTTTGAGTAGAAAAGTGAACTGAGGAACAAAGTGTTCCAGGTGGGGCAGTGTATGAGATGCATTTGTACAACTCTTCAAAGGGCTTTTATTTCTGGATTGATTAGTTGAATAGCTTAATAGATTGAAAATCATCTGCCATCAGACACATGACTTATGGCAGAATTTTTCAGTGTGGTCTCTGGGCCCACTTGTATTCACATTACCTAATTTGTTAAATCCTAAAGAGCCAGAATGGGAGGAGCAGGAATCACCATATGAGCAAGATCTCTAGAAGATTCATAAACACTTCCAAATTTGAGAACAGATAAACTGGAAAACGGACTGAATTAAGAAAAGAACTGGGCTTTACTTCTGATATTGGGTCGTAACAAATGGCAAGCAAAAGCACTTCATGTCTCTGGGTTTTGATTTCTCCATCTATAACATGGGAGACATTGCTGAACTAGAATGTTTTCTGTGTCTGATGTAGTGTATCTCTGACAATTCCTATGCCAGGTGAACTTGACTTCTCCCTCCTTTTGTCCTCTCTGTACACTGAAGCCTGGAAAGCACACACTCTTCCTCAAAGAGTATAGCTGTCTACAGTATTGTCATCTTTACTATTGTCTTCCGTGGGGTACAGAACAATAAGAATGATTAGGAAACACAGAATGTGAGAAGTGCCATTTCCTTTTTAAATATTTTAAAACAAATATTAGTGTCAAGGCCAATGTCGACTCAGAATAAGGCATATCTGCTTTGAATATTGTAATTAAACTGAAATCATTTCTTAAATTATGTGTTTTAAATGGCAATTGCGCAGCCTTTAAGCTTTCCTCTTGCCTTGAGCACCATTGGGTAAACGTGTTCATGATTGAATTAGCAGACCTTTGATTTTAAAAGGACTTTTCAGTGATCTTTTATGGTAGATTAAAAAGCAATTTACTAATTTACAGTTCATAGGAATTCCGTGCCCTCTTTGAGTTTTGTAAATCAATTCTGTGCTAATAAATGTGACTATAGCTCCAAATGTTTCATTTTGAGACAGCTGGTCTGCAAGACAACTCTAAACTCACAACTACATAATCAGTAAGAGTGTATTTTGTGAGCTTCTTCCTTGTGCCCAGCCTAAGTTTCTCCTAGGAATTCTTTAATTTATAGCTGTCAACTTAGAGTCTTTAGTTGAGGTGGGGGAGTTTTACCCAACAGGTATGGGTAAAACCTTAATTGTTTGCTCATCTTTTCTTCAATCTGTTCTCTTTATTATAGTGAGTAAACTCAGTTGCAAGACAATTGGAATATGGGGGTTATTTAACCCCAGGCTCTTTCTCCTGGGCATGGCTCTCTCGGCAACCAAGACCCTGCTACATGTTCCAAGAAGATATATCATCATCCTAATAGTTGAAACACATACACTGCTGTGTGCTTGCCGTTAGCTTACTTAATCAGCACACAACTCTATGAAATTCACACCGTTAATAACACTCAGATTTTACAGTTGAAGAAATGGAGGCATAGATTAAATAACTTTCCTAAAGTTCCAGAAGTAGTAAATGGTGGAGGTGAGATCTGAACGCAAGAAGTCTGGCTCCATGCTTCGCCCTTTAACCAATATACCACACTGTTGTTATCCCATGTGGCAAATGGGCTCTTTCTACATCTACTGTTTCAGCTGGTGACTAGTTTTTCAGAAGGAAGTATCTATTATTTGTGCAAGTATAAGAAATCAGCAGAGGGGCTGATATAAGAAATCTGGGTGGGGCGCCTGGGTGGCTTAGTCGGTTAAGCGTCCGACTTTCGCTTGGGTCATGATCTCGCGGTTCGTGGGTTCGAGCCCCGCGTCGGGCTCTGTGCTGACTGCCAGCTCAGAGCCTGGAGCCTGTTTCAGAGTCTGTGACTCCCTCTTTCTCTGACCCTCCCCTGCTCATGCTGTCTCTCTCTCTCTCTCTCTCTCTCCTAGAAATAAATAAAACATTTAAAAAAATTTAAAAAGAAAAAAAGAAATCTGGGTGGCTCATTCAGCTAAGCATACCACTTTGATCTTGGCTCAGCTCATGATCTCACTTTGTGAGATTAAGCCCTGTGGCAGTCTCTGTGCTTACAGTGTGAATCCTGCTTAATAGTCTCTCTCTCACTCTCTCTCTACTCCTCCCCATCTTATCCACATGCACACATGCACTGTCTCTCTCTCAAAATAAACTAAAAAAATCAGCAGAAAAAGAAACTCAACACACATAAAGGAAATATCCAACAACTTGTATTTTCCCCTTTTTTCTTTTCAAATTCAACTACCCACTCTGTCTCAGCCTTTGACAAGTCAACTCAAATCTGTCTCAAGTGGAACTGAAAGGTTCAAACCATTGATGGAAAGCTGAGCATTTTTCTTGGTAGGTTTCTGGGAATGAAAGTGGCTTGTTTTGAGCTGGTGAAGGGCACCTTGCTCTCTGACAGTCTTTCTGCTGGAGAGAGATAGCTAATGAAAAGGTGGTGCTGGATTTGCCTTCCTCTGGAGGAAGAGCTGGGGATTGGGCTAAAGACCAGGTTTTTTCCTGGCTTTCTTGGGGTTTTGCCAATGTGGAGGGGATTTGAGTCATGATAGGGAAGAAGGAGAAGGGGCTAGCCTGTGATAGTTCAAAGAAAAGGCATTGGGAGGGTAGAAGAATGCAGACACACAGCCCAAATGTGGACACCCACCCAAAGGTGGACAAATAAACCTCACACTATCCAAAATATTCATTCAGAACCTTCTGCAAAAATTATGATTCTTTTAAATTGGAAAGAATATGCAAATAGATGTGCTTACTTAAACAGTAATGCTCCCCTGTTCTAGATCTTCTTGAACTGGAAATATTTATTGAAAGAAGAATTGTTTGTTCTGAAGTAATTTGCTTCTTATTTGCTGCGTCAGATCCAGTAGGAGAAGTATCTAGAAACTGAGGTTCAGATTTCATAGCTTGTTGTCATCTCTGGGTTTTCTAGTCCATTTTCCCCTCTAGGTTTGCATTTTTCTTTTATCCTTCTCCTACCATGGTATGGCACATTGGGAGGCAATGCCTGCCTCCTTCTTCTATGACATTTGAACATCCTCCTGGGTTAGAGGAGGCTGTTAGGGCTTTGGACACAGAGGTAGGAACTTCAGGCAGTGAGGGAGTCCAGCAGGCAGGAGGCCTTATTCTTAGAGACGTCAGGGCCCCACAGCATGAGAGTTCCACCAACATGTCACCTAAACCCCTAGTACTGCCCTTACTGTCACCCTCTCTACCTAGGTCCCTGCTGATCCCAAGTGCCCAAACCCTGTGACGAGGTTAGAATTTAGGGTTGGGGAGCTGGAGCCTGGCCTTCTTTGAACTGTTCCTAGACTAAAAGATGTTGGCAACCAGAAGTAGGACTGCGTGGGGTGGAGCTGGGCGCAAGGCAGGGAGATGACTGCCTGAAAATGGATACAAATAGTGTTGTTTTCAATTTCCCGGAATCCAAAATGGGAGTCAAGACTCAAATTTGCCTCCTTCATCAGTTTTGAGGTTATTACTGTATTTCTCCGCCATCATCCATGTACCATTGCCAGAGAGAGAGAAAATGGAAATGACTCTTCTTTTTCATGTGTATAACTTCTTTTCTCCCCGTTTTCATTTAAAGGTCGGCTCTACTTCCACCCAAACTGTGCATTGCTCTGTCCTCTGCCCCTTCTTCCCTTCTTTCCCATTTTCTTATCCCCTTCTCTCTGGCTTCTCCTCCTCCCTGGCCAGTCTGGTCCTCCCCTGCCTGCCCTAGCGTTGCCCAAGCCCTCCTCTCCTTTTCCTCCGCTTAGTCCTTATTTCCACAAATTAACATATTATAAGCATTAACTGGCAACCACCCTGAAAGGAGATGAGGCAGTGAGAGGAAAGGAAGTATTACTGCCAAGTTTTAACTAATTCCTGCTGCCAATTCTGTGGCATTTGCCACAGCTGTGAAATTGCAATAAACAAGGGGCTGCGCTTATGTTTCTAACCTTTCCACTACTGGTGCCGAAGACACGAACCGAATGTTGAACACCAAGCTGTCACCTTCTAAATGTACTACGTATTCTTTTGAAAGAGAATTGAGGGAGGCTCCGGATTGGGCTGAGGTTGGGGGCACGACTGGGAGGGGAGTCTCTAAAACTGTGGCTGAAAATAGTAATTCCTTTCATTAAAAGAAATGTGTCATCCTAGTAATCCAGTAATGAGCTGGCCTAAACTGAGGTATTAATTTTCTAAGAATTAACCTGAAGCATGTATATATATTATTTGTATATATATGTATATAATATATATATGTCACATCCCTCATAGTATAAAATTAAATGTTTTTTAAAGACATCCTTCATTGTTTTAAGAAAGATGAAGAGTGGGAATGATAAGAAAGATTGTCAAATGAAGATTACAACAGCCTGATACAACAGGCATCATTCCCACCTGCTCTAGCAGCTACAAGTTCTCTGTTTCCATTCATAGGTCAACAGTATTCATTAAGCAGGTATTCTCTTCAGAGTCAGAGGGTACTCACCTGAAGGAAAAGACTGTCTATATGCATATATCCCGTAGCATCTACCCAGGTGGCACACAATAAATGTAGCCTGTGGGCTCTTGCTCTGTTCTGATGTTTATACATATTCTCTTACTCCATCCTCAGGCCAACACTACAAGGGACATAAAATAATCACCCCAGTCTAGAAATGGGGACATACAAGCTTAGAGAGGTTAGGTAAAATGCCAGAGTCACAGAGGTGGCCACGTTCTGTGGCCCACCCACAGGTACCCAGGTTTTCAATAAATTCCTTTAAATTTTTGAACCTTTCAGTTCTCTTTAAGTTCTTACAAAGGTATTCCACACCTGGTTCAGCAGAGAGCCCTCTGGAGCCATCCTTAAGGGCTGGTGCACAGGTTGGCTCTGCTGCCTTTCACACGTGGCTTCCAAGTCCAGGTCCACAGCACATGCTCATGTTTGCATTTTTCCAGCCCTCAGGAAGGAGAATAGAGGATCTAAGGCATGTGTGTTTTTCTTTAAAAACCAGAAGTTGAACTCGGGCCATGCTTATAGCACTCATATCCCATTTGCCCAAACTTGGTTACATGCCCACACCTAGCTTCAAAGGGGGCTGGGGAATATAGTGTCTAGTTGAGAAGCTGTGAGCCTAGCTACAACAGCACTGTGTGTTGTGCTGGGAGCTGTTGGGGTATTCTCTGGTGCTAAATGAAGGAGAATGTGGGGAGAGGGAGGGGGCAGGCAGGTAGCAGGCAATTAACAGACTATCAGAGTGTTAGCCTGAAATTTTGCCTTAAAATAATAAAACAGAGCTTTCAAATAGTATAAGGAAGCTCACAGAAGAAGTCCTTAAGGGACTTAGTTAATTCTCAAGCTATATATAAATGTCCATGAAATAATATTCAAGCAGGTCAAGGACCTCTACTTGGGCCTGATTCTAGCACTAACTAGCTCTGTGACCTTGGACACATTGCCGGTAATTAGTTTCTCTCAGCCTATTTTCTCATCTGTAATTTTATCCTTATAGTATCAGCCCAACTGTTGATAAGGTTAAGGATTAAATGTAATGTCCATAGACAGATCTTGGGACAGAGTAGTTGCTGAAAATGATAGCTCTTTATTACTGTTCAGTCAATAAGCTTTCAATACTCTTTGATACATAGGAGGAGAAAGGAGGCAGAGTAGCTTTTGGCAAGTGAAGAGTTTGTATACAGATGAGAGCTAGCCTAAGTAACTGGAGTAGCGGAATAGTTGGGATTTCCAAAAGAGCAGAATATATTTGTATCCTAAATTAACAGTGACTATTAATAAGTTCAATTAGAATTAGAAAGGTATTATATCTTTTCTTGGTATTCTGTTTTTTATCCAAGAGCATCTTTATTTGGTCTTCATTCTTGAAGAATATTTTTGCTGGGTATAGAATTTGAGGTCAGCAGTGGTATTTTTCTTTCAGCACTTTAAAGATTTCTCTTTTCCTCCTTTGTTTCTGAGAGATCAGCCTTAATTCTTATTGTTGTTTCGCAGTGTGTAAGGTGTTATTTTCCTCTAGTGGCTTTTAACATTATCTTTTGTTCTCAGAAGTTTGTCTATGATGTACATAGTATAGATTGTTTTTTCATCTTGTGGTTTGTTGAGTTTCTTGAATCTGTAGATCTGTGTTTTCACACAATTTTTGGCAATTTTGGTAATTTCTTCAAATATTTTTCTCTGCCCCATGCCCTCTCTCCTCAACTTTTGGGAATCTAGTTTCACATGTGCTACACTTTCTGATATTGTCCCACAGATCCCTATGTATCTGTCATGCTTTTCATTTTTTCTTCTCTGTTCTTCAGAATGTATAATTTCTATTGGTTGGTCTTCATGTTCACTGACTCTTTCCTTTTTTCATGTCTATTCTTCTACTAACCCCAACCAGTGAATTTTTATTTTTGATATTTTATTTTTCATTTCTAGAACTTCTGTTTGAATCATTTTTTTTATAGTTTCTTTTTCTCTAGTGAAATTTCTTATTTGGTGATGCATTAAAAGCTTTTTTCCCTTTATGGGCCTAGGTAGTTATGACAGCTGCTTTAAATTCTTTGCTAATTTCACAATGTGGGTCATCTTTGGTTTGATTTTCATTGCTTTCACCTTCTCCCTCTCTCTCTCTCTCTTTAATTTTAGAAAGAGAGAGCATGTGTGAGCAAGAGAGAGGAGCAGTGGGATAGAGACAATCTTAAGCAACCCTGGGATCATGACCTGAGCTGAAACCAAGTCGACACTCAACTGACTGAGCCACCCAGGTAACACATTTTCATCTTCTCTTGAGTCTCAGTCACATTTTCTAACATATTTAGACATTTGGATAGTGTCCTGGACATTGAATGATATATATAAATACCCTAGATTGTTTTGTCTTTCTGAAAGTTACTGACTTTATTTTATTTTGTTTTTTTTAATAAAACAGGCCACTAACTTGCTTGGACAGCAGCTGAAACCTCATTTAGCACTTTCAGCCTCACCTGGGCTGCTTGGAGTCTGCCCTAGATGCAAGTAGTTTAGTGGTCATCTGGAGACTTGGCAGAGTTTATACACAAAATTTGGAGCTCTTTCTCTGGCTCTCTCTTTTCTGGGGGCATCTCCCACTTTACTTTCAGGCTGCTATGGTAGCTCTGAACTCTTTCCTCTTTTTCTTCAAGCTGGAAGGACTTCAGACCTTCTATCCTAGTATTAGCTCCTGTGCTCAGTATGGACTAGGTCCTGTCCTTAGGTGAAAAGCTACAAAAAATGAAAAAGTCATCCAGTATCATTCCTTCCCCCATTTGTTGGCTCCCTTCTAATGTCTTCTTTTGATTGCTCTCCACTGTCTCAGGTATTGTTTATTAATATTTTGTGCAGTATTTATAGTTGTTATCTGTGGTCCAAAGATCCAATAGGGGCCTCTCTTCCATTACCAGGAGCTAAAATGCTTGCTACATTGTAAAGCATAGTAGGATACAAATAAGTGTGGTGGATTAAAGATGGTTCAGATTCTTAAAAACCCTTCTTATTGAGACTTGAAATCTACGTTCCTTTCCCGGGAATCTGTGTGGACTCTTCTTTCACCAATGGAATAATACAGAAGCAGCATTGTGTCAGTTTGGGCTAACATTTTAAGAGAACTTGTATCTTCTTGCTTCTGTTCAACTTCCCTAGAGCCCTCAATTTCCATGTAAGAAATGTGACTGTCTTGAGGCATCCATATTGTGAGCAAGCCCAGACTAACTATATGGAGAGGGTATGAGGAGAAACAAATTCAGTTATATATCTTAAAGGAGAGGAGGTAAGGAGAAAGAGACAGAGACCCAGACAGCCACCAGCTTGCCAGCTCCTAGTCTCCTCAGTTATCTTGGCTGAGGTCTTAGGCATCATAAAGCAAAGGTGAGCCACCCTCATTGTCCTGTCTGAATTCTTTACAGCAAAATCATGACATATAATCCTAGTAATAAATTGTCATATTGAGCCACTAAGTTTTATAGTAGTTTGTTACACAGCACTAGTTAACCAGAATATTAGCAAGTCCATATTGGTCTCAATAATGAATAAACTTTTTGTATGGCAAAGACTCAACTACCTATATTATATCTAAGACATTAGTGTTTACAGTCAGAGTGAATCTACATGCTAAATCTGTACTACCCTAATTTTTCCCCTCTTAGCTGCTTTCTGGAATTATAAGCACAGAGTCTCAGGAGTAAATACCTAGGCATTAGGGGTTATATTTTGCAAATTAACTTATTTTTATTACAGCAAAAGCAGCAGTACCATATTGACAGATGAAGAAACTGAGAAGCAGTTTAACTAAGGATAAGTGGCTGGAGTGGGGTCACCATGGCAGTGCTAGGATTTGCACTGAGTGTTCCCGAATTCACTGCTCTGTTCAGAGAACATATTGATTGATTATTGATTGATTTCTGACAAGTTAGATCAATGAGTGTAGATGAATTCAAAATAGCTACTATTATTCAATTGTGAGTTTTAAAAGGAAAATCAAGTACAAGGCTTTCGGTCTCCTTTTTTGCACTGATCCTGTTAACATCAATTAGACTGTGTCCTACAATGATATTCTAATTTTTAGCACAAGGAGAAAATGAATTGATTTCAGGGTTGATATCTCTTAACATTTAAAAGGAAATACTTCTATTGAAAATATGGGCACCTTAACCATACAATAAATGGCTTGACATTTGTGAGAGCAAAATAGTCAATATAAGCAGAATTTTCATATTGAAAAATAAATCATTAACCTAGATATTTCTAAGTTCAATTTCAAAAAAACTTGAGTATGTCATTAATATGTTTTTCCTTCTACTTTCTCTTGATTAAGGCAGCCTCTACCACAGAGGAGTTGGCTGCTTTCCCTAATACCACTGAGTCCTAGATAGACTAACAGTCTCCATTCTTCCCTCCTCACTGTCTTGGTACCAGGGTAGGAATGTTCCCCATAATGAGCAGGATAAATCTGGAGACAGAGATTCAGTCATGTATCTTGATGTGGTGAGTAAACTCTAGACCCTTAACAGAAGCATTCTGTGAAAGACTATGTTCTCTCTTTTGAGTATCTTGACAATAGAAATATACCAGGCTGGGAATTAATTGATAAGGCCCTCTCCCAAATTACCATGTTACTATGTCAAAACAGTTTTTAATTTATTTAAATTTATTTTTTAGAGAAAGAGCAAGTAGGGGAGATGCAGAGAGAGAGCGAGGGGAGACAGAGGATCTGAAGTGGGCTCTGCACTGACAGCAGCAAGCCTGATGCGGGGCTCGAACTCCCAAAACATGAGATCATGACCTGAGCTGAAGTCAGACGCTCAACCGACGGAGCCACCCACGTGCCCCGTGTCAATTTTTTTTGACACTTCTCCATTAACAGGTAAAATTTCATTTCCTTCCTTTTAAATATGAGCTGGCATTGTCCTTCATTTTCAATGACTAGAACATAACAGAAATGATGCTGTGTGACTTTTGAGGCCAGCTTGGAAAAGACAACACATGTGATTCACACTGCCTCGAATGCTCAGCCCACCGGCACCTCCAAGCCAGTTAGATAACTCCTACCCAGATTGAAGATCTGGGATATAGATGGTGAGCATATGTGTGTGTGTGTGTGTATACAGATGTGCATGTTTGAGATGAGACGAAAATCTATTTGAAGCACTGTATTCTTTAAGTCCTAGTGATCTCATCAAAGACTTGAATTTACCAAATTTTCTACTCACAAATGTACATCCTTGAGTAGCCTCTGCTATTTCTTCTCCACTCAGCCTCATCTTCAGCTTTAAACCCAACTCTTCCTGTAAAGGAGGTACTAGGGAAGAGTAAGAGATCAGATCTGTGCAAAACAAACTCAATGTTAATCTTCCAAAGAATGAATCCCCTTTTAGTCATTGGCTTCCTGAAAAAAGAGTCTCTAGCCCCTGCTGTCTGAAATGAACCTGACTAAAGGACACATATACTTTCTTTATGCCCCTGAAGGACTGAAAAATAGTGCATATTTAATTGCCAAATGGTCCAAAATTCCCTGGTGTGTTTGGAAACTAGAAGTTTGGATGGATAAAAGGGAAATAGAAAAAAACCTCAAGGTTTCAAACTTTCAGAGTTTATTGACCATAAAAACAGTGTAAGAGCTCTCATTTGGGGATGCTTAAGAAGAGGAATTGAATATAAATCCAGGGAATTATCCAGATTCTTTGGGAGGATTGGCATGGTCACATTTGGAATACCATGCACAATTCCAGTCACCTGATTATAAAAGGATATTACAGAAATAGAGAAGGTACAACAGAGGGCAAAGAGAACCACATGGGGATTTAAGGATCTTAGCTAATCAGAGTGGTATTCTTTGGTAAAGGAGAGATTAAGTGGGAACTCATTAAAGTATAGACAATTCTGAAGGGAATAGAGAGGATAATTGTTTCAAGGCTATTTGAGTTAGTGTCAAATACAAGAACAAGGGGTTAGTAACTTAAGCTAAGAAAGTGAATTTAGACAGGCATTTTCTGAATTGTGTGTAAATGATATACAACAAAGGACTGAGGAAGATAAAAATAAGAGACATAGATTTTTCAGAGGAGGAAATGTAATTTTTCCAGTTTGGTTCATTTGCATTAAATAATGAAGAGTGATTTTTTTTTCTTTTCCACTTTGAACAATTATATCTTATCAGCAGTGTTAAAATTAAAAGGGTTGGAGTGGCAATTTATAATTTTAAAGAATCTAGAGGGGAAGTTGCTAACTCCAGAGAAAGGACACAAAAGGTTAAGAGCTTCTTGGCTTTTCTCTGCCTCAAAATGCCCTAGGTTTCTGACCTGAGCCTGCCATGATACCACATTACTGTTCAGAGTTTTGCACCACTGCCAGTCCTGGCGAAATTCTGCATTTATTCATGCTATCATATCCCCAAAACAACGATTTCCAGTATGATAGATATGATTTTACTTAGGCAAGAATTTGGGGGGAGGGAGGAAATTATTATATAGTGTATTTTAAAAATAATGACTTTAAGTATTGGTTTGTTTTGTCCTGATCTTACGAAGTGTGGTGTAGTTCGGATGACAGTTATGAAGCACCAGCTTTGTGCCAGGTGCCACAGAAGAGTCAGTGCCTGCGTGTAAAGCGACCAGTAGGTATTTACTGAACCGACAGCACCCCTATTCTCAAGGAACTTGGGTGACACAATGACAGTGGTACCAAAAGTAAGGGAATAATCATTGTAGTGGGGAACCGGGGAGGGATCATTTGAGCTGTAGCTAACAGGGTAGTGATTAAGAGACAGGCTGTGGGGTTAGTTTGAAACCTGCTCCATTTTTGGCCGTGTCATCTTGGGCATTTTACTTCTCTGCCCTTCAGTTCCTTCATGTATAGAACGAGGGTGATAGGACTCCCTTCTTGGAGTCTGAGTGACAATTATAGTGAATTGATGCATGTAAATTACAGATTACTAGAACATAGTGGGTGCTCAAAAATGACAGCAGCAATTATGAGGCGGAAGGAACAGAATGTACAAAGGCCACACAGAGTAGGAAGCAGAATGATCTAATGTGATTAGTGGGTTCATGGGAGGAAGAGGGGTGTTACTTTAATTTTCTAAACCTCTATTTCTTCATCTGCAGAATGGAGAAAATAATACCTATCTCATAGCGTATGCAATATAAAATGCTTAGCACAGTGACTTGTAGTTAGGAAGTATTCAATAAGTATCAACTGTTCTTGTTCCAATCTGCTTCACTGAGAATTGTCAAGCAGGTGCTGTGTTAGCTTTGTCCCTCTTTTTTGCTGTTTTGCCAATCTTTTAAAAGGAAAAAGTGAGTGATTCAGCCAGCAAAATCGAGTTTATTCATGAATAGCAGAGACTGTAATTGGGACAAGCAAACTACGGAGAACCACAGGCAAGTCTGGAGAACTTGTAAAAAGCCTGTAAATAAGACAGGCTGTCTTTTTACAGAGGAAAGGTGAATTGGGAATGGTTGTTTTGAACAAAAGTTCACAGGAAGAAAATGAAAGTTCGAAGTGATGGTGACTTCTTCCTGGCTGCAGGTGTAGTTTGCTTTTGCTGGACCAAGAGGAAATCTTCCTTCTTCCTGCTGGACTATGCAAGCTGCAATGAGTGGCACAGGCACATAAGAGCCCTCCTTTCATGGCTTTCTGACCCCAATTTTGAGTTAGATCTCCTTAACACATTTTCAAAATGTTTACAAAGTGACTGGAAAAGAAACTAGCTTTTTTGCCCTCCCCTTCCCTCCCTGCTATTCTTCTTTTATGTTACTAAATAAACAATGAAGTCTTCCTGCACAGAGTCTCAGAGTCTCTCAGTTGTGAGGTACTCTAAAATTAAGTAGCACAGACTAACATGTCACTCTATACCCAGTAACAATTCATGAGAGGCAAGTTGTTTATTTTATTTGTTTTATTCCTATAGATTATAATCTATAGCACAGATATTCTGGCAGGAAAGCATAATACTGAAAACCTTAGGGCAGCAAGGGTTTTACTTTTATTATGGAAAATTCCAAATATACACCAAAGTGGAGAGACCAGTATAAACCACTATGTCTTTGCAGCTTGCAGCTTCAATAATTATCAGTACCTGACCAGTTGTGTTTATCTAAGCATCTCCCCCTCCCCTCTTCAACTGTTTTTTTTTTTTTTTTAAACAGAAATAAGATATTTTCTTTTGTGAGTACAGCAGAACCTTGGTTTGCAAGCATAATTTGTTCTGGAAACATGCTTACAATCCAAAGCACTTGTATATCAAAGCAAATTTCAAGAACCATTAGCTCAGTTGTGATCATGTCACATTCGGTGTCACGTACTACTCATATTGCAAGACATCGCTCATTTATCAAGTTAAAATTTATTAGAAATGTTTGCTCATCCTCATAGAACAAGTTACTCGCAATCCAAGGTCTTACTGTACTTCAATTTGTACCTCTAAAAGACGAGAACTCTTTTTAAAAATATATTGTTCTGTTAATTTTTTTGAGAGTGTGCACTTGTATGCACACATGAGTGGGGATGGGGCAGAGAGAGAGGGAGAGAGAGAATCCTAAGCAGGATCTGCACCATCAGCTCAGAGCTGGACGAGGGGCTTGAACTCACAAACCGTGAGCCAAAATCAAGAGTCAGATGCTTAACCAACTGAGCCACCCAGGCACTCCTAAAAGGTAAGAACGCTTTAAAAAATAACCACAATTCTATTATCACACCTAAAAAAAAATTCATTAATCTCATCAAATATCTAATTGGTATTTAGATTTTTTCCAATTGTGTTATAGCATCCTTTTTGAGTTCGTTTATTGTTTTCACAATCCAAGCAAGTTGTATACTATACATTCTGTTTATATGCCTGTAAAGCAGTTTTTAAATCTCTTGGTCCTCTCCTTTTCATTTTGTTTATTCATTGAAGAAGCCACATTATTTTTTCCCATAAAATGTATCATATTCTGGCTCTTGCTAAATGCATTCCCATAGTTTAACACATTTCTTCTGTTCTCTGTATGCCCTATAGTAAAATCTATAGACTTAATCAGGTGTAAGCTCTATTTTATTTTTGTCAAGACTACTTCATAGAACATAATGAATGTGTGCTTCATGTTGCGTTACATCAAGAGACACATATTATCTTGTTGTCTCTCTTTTTGTGATTTTAAAATTGGTCTGTAGGTTGAGGGGTTGTTAGCCTGATGCATCATACAAAGTTACCCATTGGCCTTTCACCTAATGGTCTGAACAGCCATTAGGGATGGTTATTTAGATCCATTATTTCATCAAGAAGCTGCAAAACAGTGACATAATTCTATCATTCCTTCTGGATTTGTTACTGTAATTATTCTATGAAGAACTCGGGCTTAACAACTATTTGGTTACCTTGAGGTATTGTTGGAACAGAAAAGGCATGATAAATGTTGATTCTTTCCTTTTATATACCAATTGCCAAACTATGACTTGTTTTCAGGGCATCACCCAAAGTTATCAATTATTATTATTATTATTATTTTTCGCACTAAGTCTTGGTAGAACAGGAGCCAGCAAAGGGTCCTACACAGAAAAGTGAACCCAGGAGGGGGCCCCAAAGGGAAAAGAAGGTTGGGGACAAATAACCACTTTGAATGTCTTCCTCCAAACCCCCCAGTTCAATTCTGCTTAAAAGCATTTATTGGTGTGCTCGCTTCGGCAGCACATATACTCAAAAGCATTTATTGGAAACCTAAGAGCCTGAGAAACCTAAGCACTAGGGATTCAAAATGAATGTGACACAGTTCCTGCCCCTGAGGAAGTCACATATCTGCAATAAGAGTCTATGATTAAGTCAGGGAATGCCAGCATGCTTAGGACAGGGCAGGACCTTCTTCCCCTCGGCCTACCTATCTGCAGCCCATTCTACACGCCTCTTCTCCCTTCCATCCACTCCACCAGCCCCACCCCAGAGAGAAAAGAGTTGTATTAATTTGGGCGTAAAACTTGTAAAACGACCAAACAAAACAAACACAGCTTTGCTATGTACCTTCCACGTTATCCTAGTGACTATATTCTTAGATGGGGGCCAAGTAGGCACTGGGATTACATAGTTCTGGTCTATATCCTTCTGGGGCTCACAGATTGCTGGTGGGATTGACACTGGAAAGACAAACACAAGACTCAAAAGGAGATGTGCCGCAGTATGAAATGGGATCACGGCCAGATGAGTGGTAGAAGGGTGGGCGCCGAGTCAGTCAGCTTGGAACATGGAAATTTTGTCTCAGAGAAGCTCAGTCTCCCGCTGCGTAAAGTTTTCTTCACTCTCCTCAAGCCTTTGACCTTGGCACCTGCCCCACCTCAACAGAGAACCCCACCCGGCCGGAAGAAGCGGCACCCACCCCCAGCACGAACCTCCCCACACCGACCTCCCACTTTACGGCCCTTCCCGGCATTCTCGCGGAGGCGCGGCTCCCGCCTTGCACATGCGCTCTGCGTGCTGACCGCCTAGCGGCTCAGCTTTGCGGACACCCGTGCCTTTTCTGGAAGGAGCCGCCTCACCTACCACAGCGGACACGCAGGTGCGTACTCACAGCCCTCAGACTTTTCAGTGTTTCCTGATGTCTGGCAGCAGGTAGGGGCTGCTCCCCTTCTTCCCCCGCCCCAGTCATTCCTTTGTGGGACAGGACAGTTCTGGGGCAAGCGTTGGCATCACCTTGCAGAGGTCCAGAGGGATTCATCTCTGGTTGATACCCGGCACCTTTTATTGTTGCCTTCCCTTTTCCTGTATCTTTCCTCACGCCCCGGCCACCATACCCCCTCTATCCTCAAAGAAACACTTGTGCGTGAATCTTTATTTCTGGGGAATCCAGNCACCCAGTGCTCATCCCAACAAGTGCCCTCCTGCATGCCCATCACCCCCCTTCCCCTCTCCCCCACCCCCATGAGCCCTCAGTTTGTTCTCAGCATTCGAGAGTCTCATGGTTTGCCTCCCTCCCTCTCTCCAACTATTTTCCCCCTTCTGCTCCCCCATGGTCGTCCGTTAAGTTCCTTCTAATCCACCTATAAGTGAAAACATATGGTATCTGTCCTTCTCTGCCTCTCAGTACTTGTTTTACCTGATCAGTGGCAGAAGTGGCCACTCATAACCATCTTCTTCGTGAAACACCCTGATACCCTGTGCTCCTGGTGTTGCTCATAATCCCGGTCATTCCTTTTCATCCTGTTTTATGGACTTTTTTTTTTTTTGGAAAATCACTTTTGCTGAGCTGTAATCATACACCATACAATTCACCCATTTAAAATGGACTATACACGTGTTTTTAGTATATTCACTGAGTTGTTTAACCATTTACATAATCAATTTTATGACCTTCTCATCGCTGAAGAAGTACAAAAACTTGGTATCCATTAACAGTCACTCCTTATTCTTTGCTTGTCCAAGCCCAAGGCAAGTACTAATATACTCTGTCTCTGTAGATTGGTCTATTCTGGATATTTCATATAAATGAAATGTACATAATGTGGTCTTTGTTGACTGGCTTTTTCCACTTAGCATCATGTTTTCAAGGTTTATTTATGTTGTAGTATGTGTCAGTACCTCATTCCTTTTTATGGCTGAATAATAGTCCATTATATGGACATACTACATTTTATTTATCCATTCATCAGTTGATGGACTTGGAGTTGTTTCCACTTTATGGCTGTTATGAAAAATGCTGTTATGAACATTTGTGTACAGGTTTTTGCACAGACATATGATTTCATATCTCTAGGGTACATATTTCAGAGTGGAATTAGTGGGTCATATGGTAACTATGTTTAACATTTTGAGGAACTACCAGACTATTTTCCTCAGAGGCTGTACCGTTTTTGCATTCCCACCAGCCATGTATAGGAGTTCACTTTCTTCATATCCTTGCCAACATTTGTTGTTACCTGTCTTTTTGATTCTAACCATCCTAGTATGTATATAGAGATATCTCATTGTGGTTTTGATTTGCATTTTTCTAATGGGTAAGGATGAACATCTTTTTATGTGCTTATTGGCCATTTGAATATCTTCTTTCAGAATGCCCTTTGTCTGTGAGCTTATTTTATAAATGTTGATATGGCTCCGGGTTCATTCAGTGTTGATCCCTTTTTCTCTTATGCATATGCACATACGTATTAATACCCACTTCTTATTTATTCCCTATTCATTTATTAAATCATGTTATCATTCAACAAACATTTGTTAAGTTCCTAAAATGTACCAGGCACTCTGCTTAGTGTTGAGGCCAAACAGTGATGAATAAACACATGAGGTCTTTGCTAATGAGAATCTTACATTCTTATAGGGAATGAAGGTATTATATAAAGAAGCAAATAAGTTAGATAATGTAAGATAGTGGAAGAACTATGACATCAATATGATAGAGTGGTGAAAAGAGTAAGAGTGGAGTAAAGTGATGGCAGGTGGCCATCACTTTAGACCAGGTGATTGAGGAAGTCCTCTCTTAGGAGATGATATTTGAGCTGAGGCCTACATGTTAAGAAAAAGTCATAAGAAAAACAAAAATGAGCATCCCAGGCAAAGGGAAGCAAGTAGAGGGATGAACTTTGTTAAGGAACAGTGAAAAGGCCATTGTGGTTGGAGTGCATTGAGCAAAGGAGAGAATGGTAGGAGGTGAGGTTGAAGGCAGGCAAGACCTTCTTTGCAAAGGACAGTCAAGAAAAAGCTGACTAGACCGGGGACCCTTGAGATTATCCCTAATATGATTTTGGAGGGAACAGTCAATAAACCACCAGCATATAGGTGGCCTTCAAACCAGCAATTAAGACTTCTCTTTGCCTCCTCCATTTCCTAATTATCACGCTTCTTGCATAGAAGTAAAAAAGATACTATACCTGAGAATAGCTAATAAATAAAAAACTGGCATGAACCATTACTTTGTTTAAAATAGAAAAATAAAACCCAAACCAGCACTACAGTGTGACAATTTATGGTGTTGGAAATGTCTTCAGAAGTCTTTTTAGAGTTTTGTGTTGAATGTTTATGGAAGGTGTAAAATTCTTATAATGGCAGCGTTTTATGAACATTGCAGTTGGCAACTCCTTTTAGCTTGATCCCCGCTTTCAGGAAATGTGGATTTTCCTTCATTTATTCATATTGTTTCCAGTCCATCAAAAATAGACAAGATATAACAGGACAGTCCATTTGTACCACTCTTTTTGGAAATAATTGCCAGAAGCACTTTATGCTTGTCAGACCCCTCCGATGTGACTCCTGAGCGGTCCTCTGTGTTAAAAAGCACACGCTTCCCACTCATCTTTGTATTCCTCTCCCATTTCCAGCACAGGGAGGATAATCAGAATGGGAGAAGCAGCCCTTTAAAATTCAGTGCTGTGCAAAGGGCAAGAAGAGGGGTGAAAAAGGATGTATGGAACCCCTGGAAGAAAAGGCATGGACTCCCTCTGTTTACAAATGAGCTTTATGAAAGAGGAAAAACTCGGGTTTACCAGATATGCAGAACCATATGCATACATTAATTAAAGGAATGTGAAGGAGGAGGAGGGGATCTGAGAAAATAACAAAGCTGCAGTGTATGCGTGCAATGATTTTTCATTCTGTTTCGCTTCAGCTCTGCCCCTGCAACAGAGGATCTAATCAATCTGCCGGCTATTAAGTTTGTTAATTGATAATGCATACTAATTAGGCTGTGCGCAGTTACTTAAGAGACTTTGCTAAGGTGATTGTAGGCACAAGTCCAAATGGAGTTTAAAGTATTCTGTGTGAGGTTAAAACCCATCAACCAGAATAGATGGATTTTATATTATAACAGAAGGCACAACATACCCATAAGTATTTAATGTATTGCACAGTTATCCATTATTACATGTTTTAACTCTACAAAATAATTAAAAATGTAAAAACAGCTACTAAAAACTATAACTAAATCACATTGGTGAGGGTGTGAGGAAGTGTCAATGAGAGAGCGCTATTTTCTCATCAAGCTAAATGTTTCATTTTCTCATTTTTATTTGGGAACAGTTAGGGTTAGCAGGGAGGAGGCTTTGGGAGAGCAAGATTTATCGAACTGTGTGGACACCAGAGTTGCTAAAAAGCCTCAGATGTCTGATTGTGATACCCATGTTTCAAAGGTCAGCACTGCAGAGGCTGCCCAGTTGACCCATAGAAACACATCATCTGGGAGCTCAGGGTAGAAACATGTTTATCAACCATAAAATCAACTGCTGGTTCCATGGTTTGTATTCTTCCTTTGGAATGCTGTTACTTTGAGAATGGACTGACAAGGACCTCAAGCATTCTCCAAGTGTCCCTTGAGAAAGAAAATGTTCTCAAAGAGGATGGGTCATCCCTCCCTATGTTTTGGAGAATAAATCAGTTCCAGTTTAAGCCCAAGAGATATGTCTAGGTGGATCCAAAAAGATTTCTCCGGATCAGAGTGACATCTCACTCTATTCCAGTGAATTTCTCAGGTTCAGATGGATCAAGGACCAGCAAGAGCTCCAAAGTCAAATCACAAGGCTAACCTAGAGGAGATCAAAATTCCTTATGAGGGGGCACCTGGGTGGCTCGGTCGGTTAATCATCCAACCTCAGCTCAGGTCATGATCTCACAGTTCATGGGTTCGAGCCCCACATCGGGCTCTGTGCTGACAGCTAGCTCAGAGTCTGGAGTCTGTCTTCAGATTCTGTATCTCCTTCACTGACCCTCCCCTGCTCATGCTGTCTCTCTCTCTCTCTCAAAAACAAATAAAATATTTTAAAAAAATTTTTAATTAAAAAAATCCTTATGAGGCCTTGAAATCTCCTTGTTTTTCTGAAGGATTCGGAGACTAACTTCATGGACTTTTTATTCATTCATTCAGCAATTAAGTAGATTTTATGTTCCAGGCACTGTGCTCTGTACTTGGGATACCAGTGATGGTCAAGATACACAAAGTCCCTTTCCTTCACATAGCCTAGAGTCCAATGTATCCAGCATATCTTGCCAGAGAGAGCTTTCTAAAAATGAAGGTGTATTCATGTAACTCCCCCGCCTAAATTTACTGGTTCTTCCTGGATGAAGTCCAAATTACTTAGTATGGCATATGAAGTACTCCAACCTTATCTCTTGAAACCTCCTCCTTTCAGTAAAATACTTTTTTGAGAAACATCTATGTTCTAAGCACTGTACCAGGTGCTGCATAGATTCAGAAAGCCAAACAGCTACAGTCCCTCCCTTCAGGGAGCTCAGTATTGAGCAGACTCAAGTCATATATGCAGGGCAAAATCTGTCTACAAGTTTGGGTCCAAATTGGATTCGTCTCTGGGGCTTCTAGGCAGAACTTTAATATAGCAGTTGGTTGTTTCCAAAAGTTGTGTTACTATCTAATTATTGGTATAATGCCCATAATTTGGAGGCAGTGGGCAGAAACAAGCAGCTGAGTTGATATAAAAATTCTAAGCTAATCTACAAACTAACATTTTAAAAATAGGACTAGGAGAAAAACTTCCAAGGAAGACTGTTTAGCAAAGCAGAGGGTGCTTCTGTTTTATTTTCATTCCTCAGGCAAATGGAGAATTCTCACAGAAATTTGAAGCTCAGGAGGCAGTAGTGTAGATAGTAGGCATTTAATTAACAAATGAATTGTGTTCCTACAGTGTGACCATTGAACCTGGAGCTGATCTATACTGCTTTGTTTTAGCTATTTTGAGATGACGGAGTTCAATGGCTCTGTGTAGGGAAAACTAATCTCTGAATAGTCGATTGAAAGCATCTAAGAGAAAAAATAACTGGAGGCTCATCATGCTTATGAGTCAGACATTAATTTGGTCAAATAGGATAATATAAGATTGCAGTGAGTAAAGACTTTGAGAGAATAAGCCATTTCCAAGAACAATTTGTGCAAGCTAGAGTTTATCTGAATATAATGAGCATATATTAAATATAAGATAACCTCTGGCAGTAGCATGAGTGTACTAATTAGTGTTTAATAATCATAAAACTATTTCTTGTGAGCCTGTGCCACTGGCACAAGCATTTACTCTTATTGTACCAAAAGCTATGATTGGATAAAAAATGTTGAAACATTTAAAAACTATATATGCAATTATTTTTCTTCCCTGTTAAGAAGGGATGACAGAGTCTTGTATTCTGACTTGTTGATAGTATAGTTTGAGTAATACTTAAAATGAATAATTTTCTGAAGACTGACTGGGTTTTAAAAATAGATTCTAGGTGAAGGAAACAGGAATGAAAGTCCTCAGTTTTGAGGTATCTGTTCACCAAAAATGAGGTCTGATGCTCATCAAGACTATAGAACTATATGCCAGATCTGTTAAAGTCATTTGGAACAGTCTTATTTCTTATTTAAACTTTTTCTTCAGTTTATTTATTTTGAGAGAGAGAGAGAGAAAGAGCGGGCAGGGGAGAGGCAGAGAGAGAGAAAGATAATCCCAACCGGGCTCTACACTGATGCAGAAGGTGCAGAGCCCGACGCACAGTTCAAACTCACCAACCAGGAGATCATGACCTGAGCCGAAACTAAGTCAGATGCTTAACCAACTGAGCCACGCAGGCGCCCTGGGAATAAATATTTTCTGAACTTTCACTGGAATAATCAGTAAGTCTCATATGTACTTATTTTTATTTATATATGAATTGAGAAGATAATAATATTCTTTTCATACACAGATCTTGAGAATTAATAGTCGGGGTATGTTAATCGCTATAACATATAGTCCTAAAATCTCAGTGGTGTAACATTAAATGTGTTTTGTTGTTGTTTGTTTTTCCTATTTATGTCAATCCAGTAAGGTTGGCAGGAAGACTGCCCACACAGGCATTCAGGGACCTACACTGCTTTCAGTTAATGGCTCTGTTGTTCTCTAAGGCCTTAACAGGATCCTATGCATTTAGCTGACATAAGGGAAAGAGAAAAGAGGCTTGTTACAGGCCACGCCTAAAGGTGGGTATATGTCACTTCTGTCCACATTCTATTGGGAAGAGGGAGCCTGGGAAATATAGTCTACCAGGTTTCCCAGGAGTAAAAAAAAGAACATCTAGCCCCTTTTTACTAGGTAAGATTAACCAAAGCACTATCTTTAACAAAAAGGGTAGTGGGCAAAAGTAATAAGCCTTTTTCATACTTGACTCTATTTAAGGCAGACAACCAAAACTCCCTTGTTTGCTATGTATCCTCCAGAGATGTTTGATTAAGTGAAATCTGATCTGGGGTGCAAGGTTACACAAAATAATGCAGTACAAATTCCAAAGAAAAGTTTCATGTTCTTGAACCACAGTATGTTTAGTGAAGCTAGTTTATCCATGTCTGAGCCCAGGGGAAGTTGGTGTATATAGACATTCCATCCCTCTGCATCCCCTGTGGATGCTCTGGCATATAGAGATCCTGCCCTTGACCCACCACTCTAAGTTCTGTCACCAACCTCACTGATACAGCAGTTTTCTGAACGTCAGCATCCCACAGTTTGGGGTTTGAGGATGCACTTAGAATAGGCCGCTGGTGACTGTGAGACTGAGGGATCTAACTGGTCTATTAAAAGGTATAAAATCTTTAACAGGCTACTGACTAAGAACTCAGATTGGTCGCAGATCATAGGTTTATCATATACAGTTTTGCCCCAATTCATAAGAGGCAAATTTCATAAAACAGTTACATTAGAATATAGTTATTTTCTTTACCATAAAATCCACTGGTTGAATTCCTTTAACTGTCAGACTTCTTTACTGTAGTCAGAATATTAATTGATGTTCAAACATTATAGATGCTACTAGAAAGTAGTATTCCTCTTTAATAATATCTAATGCATTTAATAATATCTAATGCATCACATGTAGCTATGTGGATAAGTAGATACAAGCTTAATCTTTTATCTTTTTTGTTTATTCAGCTATGACATGACTTTCATTTTATCTTTCTGAGAGAATTTACTTAAACATAAGAGTAATTATGGTATCATTCTATTTCTTGCTATATTTTCATAATTATTTTCTAGGTAAAAAGTCTTCATACAATTTGGTGCACTAGAAATCAAATATTTTTTAACTTAAAAACTGGACATTTTAAGTAGAAGTGCTAAACAAGTTTTACAAATTTGATACCTTATTTGCTTCCAAACAGAGCTATCTTAAATGAGCTAAAAATAAATAAATAAAAAGTTTAGGCTAGCTATCAATTAATATGCAGATAATAGAAAATTGTTGACTTCAGCTTATTTCTGCTGTCAATTAATTAAAAATTGTTAATTTTTAATTTTAGAAAGGAAGATGAATGCTTTATGAAGTATCAAACATTAACTCCAGTCATTCCTAAATGATGCTTTGGTGTAGAACATTGAAGAGAACAGAAACTTAACAATTCAGCATATCTGATTGGAGACTTTAGCAAGGTATCTGAATTAGTCAGTATTGCATCTGACTGCATTTGGAAACCTGACATTAAGCGACAAAAAGATTCGTTGGTTGGTTGTGCATTTTGGTTTTTATCATGTAGTGTCTCTGGGGGTAGGTGTTTTAGGGAAGCTATGGAACCAGGCTCTCACTGATTTACCATTCTTAGCATGTGTTTTGCATCTTCTCGGCCAAAATATGATGAACCTTGTGATCATGAGCTGAGCCAAGGTTAGATGCTTAACCGATTGGACCACCCAGGCCCCCCAACATAACTTGTATTTCTAAGATCCGTCCATGTTCTTGCATTATTACTGCTTTGTGATATTTCATTAGTTATTTATTCTTGTGTTGTGAGCATTTGAGTCTTTTCTAGGTTTTTTTTTTTTTGCTATTTACAAGTAGTGCTATAATGAACTTTTTGCACACATCTTCTGATGCATGCATGTAGGAGTTTCTCTTGGCTGTATCACCAGGAATAGAACTGGTGAATCTTGAAGTGTATTAATGTTCATTTCTACAAAATAAAGTGACATTTTTATATATATGTTTATATATAAAAAATGTTTATAATAAACATTTTTTTAATGTTTATTTATTTACATTGAGAGAGAAAGAGAGCACATGTGCGTGTACAAGCGGTGGGGGAGGGGTAGAGAGAGAGAGGAGAAAGAGAATCCCAAGCAGGCCCTGCACTGTCAGCACAGAGCCTGATATGGGGCTTAATCTCACAAACTGTGCGATCAGGACCTGAGCTGAAATCAATAGTCAGACGCTTAACTGACTGAGCCACCCAGGTTTCCC
>NW_027529433.1:5009236-5028893 GCF_008692635.1 Crocuta crocuta
CCCCCCCCCCCCCGCACACACATTATTTTTCAATGTGGTTATATAGTCCTACTTCTAATACATAAGAAAACTTCCCAATCCATATACTTTCACACTTCATATTGTCAGACTTGTTGATTTTTGCAGATTAAATAAATGAGAAATGGTATCTCTTTGTGGTCTTGGTTTATGTTTTCTAATGACTAATTAGGTTAAACATCCTCTTGGATGCATATTGGCTATAAATACCTTCTAGGCTATGTAACATCTATCCAGGTCTTTTGCCCATTTAAAAATTGAGTTGTTTTTACTTTTCTTTCTCAGATTTGGTAAGTTAAGTAGACATAAAATCGTTGAAGACTTAGAAGATTTGAACACAATAACTTTCATTTAATGGGCACATAAAGAATTCTCCTACCAGTAATTGGAGAGTGGACATTCTTCTCAAGCACAGGTGGAACATTTCCAAAAATGAGTCATTTGGTAGGTTATATATTTCAACACATTTTAAGGAACAGTCACCATAACATAGTTAGAAGTTAGTAACTGAAAGTAAGTTAAAAGAAATACTGAGGGGCTTGTGGGTGGCTCAATCAGTTAAGCATCTGATTTTTCGGCTCAAGTCGTGATCTCACAGTTCACGAATTCGAGCCCCACATCGCTCTCTGCTGTCAGCTCAGAGCCTGCTTTGGATCCTCTGTGCCTCTCTCTCTCTGCTCGCTCTCTCAAAAATAAACACTTAAAAAAAAAAAGAAATCTTGATATATTAGGAAATCTAAAAATATTTCCAGGTGACTCATTAAAAAAAAAAAAGTTATTTCTTCCTCACCAGGATCCATATGCCTCCTCTTCCCTCCATCACATACGCCCTACCCAACTAAGGGACTTGGCCCTTTTGTCTTATCTCGCCCGACCCATAGCATCTTATGTACGATTTCCCTCAGACTGCTGCACCAGGACACGCATTCCCACCTAACTCTCAAAGCCTTCACCTCCCATAAACTTAGAAAGAGGGACAGATGTTATTTTCTTAGAACAAGTAAAAATAGACCTTCAGAAATAACATCACAACTAAACTTTCTGAGTGATAATGGTAATGATAATGTCAGTTCCATTCCCATCTTTGGCTTTGCGTGGCACAGTAAGGGGGTAAGCCATTAACTATACAATTAAAAGCCTGCTTCCCTTCCCAGGCCATCTCAGAGTACACAAGGGTTTACAGTGTATAGTTGATTTGAAAGAGTTTTCTAGGTATAAAAACCAGCTATCCCCATTTTTAAGCTTGATAAAAGAAGCACAAAGTCTACCCTTTTTACATATGGCCACACAGCTCAAATTTCAAGAGTTGCCCTTTATTATTTTTTTAAGTTTATTTATTTATTTTGAGAGAGAGAGTAGTGGGAGAGGGCAGAGAGAGAGACGGAAAGAGAGAATCCAAGCAGGCTCTGTGCTGTCAGCATGGAGCCCAACACAGGTTTCTATCCCATGAACTATGAGTTCATGACCTGAGCTGATTAGGAGTCAGGTGCTCAACAGGCTAAGCCATCCAAGTGCCCCAGGAGTGGCCCTTTAATCATATCTCTTATTAAGACAGAAAATCCCATTTTCTCCTGCTACATAAACCTCCTGTATTTTGCCTAACTTCAAACCTTCCTTTAAGGTAGGTGCAACAGCACAGGAAGAAAACCTACAAGAAGGAGAACAGGTCCCAGCTTGAGTCATTTGGTGGCTGCTACACAAAGAGAGAGCACACACAGAGCTTCCCCGACCCCACTGAAGCTTCAGCTTCAGCCCTGGTGGGGACCCTAGCAATTTCAAATTTATGATTTTGTATTCTTTTTCTTAAAGAGAGACTGCATAAGCTTAAGGCCCCACAGAAGCTGGATCTGCCTCTGAACATGGACATTATCAAAATACATATAAAGCTCAAGTTCATTTCATAATAGGCAAACTCCTATTTGGTGCCGGGCCAAGTTCTGGAAGATACCCTAGGCCATCCTCAGTCTGAGGTTGGAAGAGGCTGGGTGACTTGGGTTTGGAAATCAAAATAAGTGATTTCAACTGGGAAAATACCCCACCATGTTAGACTTCTTCCTTTCTTTCACTCTCACAAGCCTTTGCTGGTCAGTATAAAAAATACACAACATTGAAATAAAAACAATTACTTTTAATTGTTTGTTTACTTATTTAGGTTTTATATATTTTGAGAGAGAGAGAGCACATGCAAGCAGCAGAGGAGGAGTGAGACAGATAGAATCCCAGGCTTCACAATCCCAGTGTGGAGCCCAGTATGGGATGGGGCTCAGTCTCACGAAGCGTCAGATCATGAGCCGAAATCTAGAGTTGGATGCTTAACTGACTGAACCACCCAGGTACCCCCACAATAACAAATTATTTTTGCAGACTTCTTGAAAAGTGCTAAACTAATAGCTTATAAAGATTAAATTCTAGGTTTATCTGCAAAATAGGTTAGTGCTGGGTACACTCATTATTCAGTTTTGTCTTAGAATCAGAGTGTGGTAGCTTTTCTGTATAGGTCTGTCTCAATCTCCGCTCCAATTCAGTTCTGAACTCTGAGCCAAAAAGCCCAAGAAGGACCTTAATCAGACCACACATCAGCTTAGAATAGTGATTTTAGTGATTTGGACATCTGGCCACTTGGAACTGGATAAAGGCCACCAACTCACTTGACAAAAGCCACTGAACATCTGTCAGTATGCAAATAGCTCTCCTAGCTGACCCTGAATCAGATTTCAATAGCCAACCTCACAATGAAAGGGCATCTCTTTTCCTTCTATTATACAGATAAGTTGGTGCCATTTAGAAATACTCTACCAATAGTCTACCAGTAACGCTCTCTTAAATAGATATATTTTATGTAAGTGTGAACGGTGTTAATCCATTGTCCCTTTCACCTGTACTTTCGCCTTGCTGTAAGACATGTTCAAAGGTGATGTTAGAAATATTGAGCAATGCATGTGGCTCAGGCAGTGAAGCAGGGTCCTGGAGAGATTCTGTTTGGAGATCTTGGGAAGAGGGTCCCAGGGAAGGGAGGAGGGGGATGTGAGGATGGAGGCATATATGGGGTTCAAGGAAACTATTGTTTAACAAGTGATATGAGGACATTTCAATACTTTAACAAGCCAAACGGCAATACTGAGGTGAACCAAGTAAACCAGCCTTGGATATAAAAAAAACTCTAATGATGGCCACTCCCCCAAAGCATACCATATATAGATGGGGTAAGATTTAAGCTATAGTCTGGCTCAAATAAGGAAGCACGTAGGGGAATATTTCAGAGTCTATGAGGCAGTGTTGTTAGTTGGTGTGAAAGCAACATTTATTAAACTTTTTTGGTGTGTGTGTACCACATGCTGTGCTGCACTTAGAGCAGGGCAAGAGAAGACCTTGTTCAGTGACCCGCATTCTAGAGGAGCCTACAATCACACACACACACACACACACACACACACACACAGAGTTTATTAAGGAACACCTATACCTTGGTCACCTAGGATCCTGTATTCATTGCTGACACAGGAATTCCAAATCCCTAAACATCAACTTATGTGCCTAACACCTTTCAGGTCCCAAGAAACACTTTTTCATGTGGCCTACCCTGTGTCCTCAAAACAAAAAACAGATGCATCTAAATGCTGGGAAATTATGGGTTGTGCCACTGCCAACTTCAGAGTTGGACACTGCTTTTAAGCGCAGGGGGATTTAAGTGGCTAAAGCGCTTAGGTAAGAGAAAAGACAAATTAATTAACTTGTCAAATCCTTCCTGTCAGCATGAATGCAATAGACCCTTATACTGTGAAGTATTGTTTCCCAGTAGTGCTAAGCACCCATTTTTTTTCACTTCTCTTCCACGTTCCAGTTGAGCTCCAATTCTTGGTTGACAAGTTAGTGCAGTATTTGCAATGGTTGTACTTGGTGGATTTGGAACATTTTACAATATTAAATAATTCATATTCCTCTTATATATATAAATATAGATAAAGAGATATATTCATCTAGACATACATGTGAAAGTGTGGTGCTAGTTCTTTACATTGGCAACAAGATGAACATTGAATGCTGTAACTGCAAGTAGTTTTATCTTTATAAAATTCTTAGTAAGATTTCATTTAAAATGCAAAATATTGGGGTGCCTGGGTGGCTCCGTTGGTTAAGCATCTGACTCTTGATCTTGACTCAGGTCATGATCTCATGGTTTGTGAGATCAGACTCCACAGACCATGCCTAGGATTCTCTGTCTCTCTCTCTCTCTCACACTCTTTCTGCCTCTCTCTCACTCATGCACACTCTCTTTCAAAATAAATAAAATTTTAAAAATAATTAAATACAAAATATTAGAATTTTCAGCATTACTTAAATAAATGGATATGTTTTTATATTTATTAATTATAATTTTAATTCTGTTCTAATTTTGAATACTTTAGAAGAGAAATTGTTGGAAAAATAATGTTAATTTTTAAAATTTAATATATAGGTTATGAAAATTATTAGAAGTTCTATCCTTAATACCGTTGTATTGTATTTTTAAATCATTTAGGTCACGACTGTCAATAGAACACAGCTTAGTGTTTAGCATCTTTAGTAATTTCACTGAAATAAAAGCAGGAAGAACACATTTTATGCAGTGAATTTTAATTTTTTATGAACTATGTGTGTTTTTATTTTATTATTCATCCAAGCCCAACAATGTAACAACAAAAACCATGCCTTTTTGCATATTTTTCCATTTTGGTAACATGACAGAATATGTGTCAATAGGAAAAATCATGTTTTATTTAATGGTTTGTTATAACTTTCCAGTACGTAAACATATGGTATGTGAGCCTCTACTTGAATTCTTCCCTCAGGCCTCACAAATGGTAATAATGACCCCAATCCGAAGGTTTTGGAAGCTATCAAGGTACTTTAAAAATTCTTGAAATGTGATGAAATTTTGAGGGTTTGTCAATAAAGAGCATTTGGCTTCTGCTTCCCTGTATTTTTCAGCACTTGGGCTGGGACAAATCTTTTTTCTGTCTTGTTTCCCCGTCCTGGCATATCAAATGGCACCTCAACCATGGAGGAGCAAGATGGCAAACATCTGACAATGTGAGGGCTTCAAGGAACAGTTGCAATGTGAGACCATAAGGCAGTCAAAGTTTTGCACTTAAAAAAAAAAAAATATAACTTGGAGAGTCATTTTGAAATACATCATAACCAAGCTGTTTTCAAAGATTAATTCAATATTTTATGTAGTATCACATGTGTTTTTGAAATCATAGTAAAGACACCTGGAATCATAATATTCTTTCAGTGGCAAATGTCATATTACGTTTTTAGGGCATTACGTCAATTTAGTATTTCACATATTATTAATAATGCTTCATTACATAAAATTATTACTAAACTGGCAATTAAGTGGATGTGAAGGATCCATATGCTAAACTGCTCATAACATTTCAATTACGAATTTCACATCAGATGTCTTCTAGTGTACATTAACAACATTGACGAACAATCTCTTTGCCAGAACCACCCAAATGAACTCTGCTTTGTAGCCTGTATTATTGGCATAAAGTCATTTTGTATATTTTCCTGGATTTAAGGAAATTAGAAATGGAAGCAGCAGATGAAACTGCTAGTTTTCCCTCTTGATAGTAGTAAAGCATTTGTTAATGCTGTAATTAGCTCTCTCTTGAATGTGTAAAGCCTTGGAGGTGCCATTTATGCCTCTTGATTGACGAAAGTGTTGTTTTCTTGTTCTTTAATTTATATTTTCCCCATAAAGAAACAAGCAAACAAACAACAGCGATTCCATTGTTTCTAGCTAACTGTTTATGTTTTTGGTTACTTATAAATCTAGGTGGTATCACAGGGTATTTCTCCTTGGGAACTCACCTTGACTACAAAACCAACCCATGAAGGGGCTGGTACTTATCACCTCAAATTGAGACTGCATTCACCAAGAAAAGTATAGATGATTTTAAATATAACAGGGCAGAAGGTCATGTGAACTCCAAATACAGCTATTCATGGATTCAGGCCCTCCCTTTGTTCTCCTCTAATAGTGGATAGTAGAGAGTCATCAATCACTTCTGAATTTTAGGGCCTCTTCCAAGAATTCGGAAGTGAATGATTCTAGCTATTAACATAGTGTAAAGGGATTTGCCCTCTTATTTCCTTCATACAGCCTCCTGATGTGCCTTTCCTGAGGCACATATACCTCAGGTCTCTTCCATCTTCAAATTGTACTGCATAGTAACATAATGAATAAGGTCAGATGGCTCTCAGGCCACACTTCCCTTGGGTGTATGGCATCTTATTGGTGGTACCATGATTTCAAGGTTGAGAGCCCTGGTGCAGCTCTTTTGAAAATGATCAAGCTCTAAGCTAAATAAATGTTTTTCTAGGATATCAATGTATTAATTTGTAACTAGAGTTTCACTTCCCATGAAAACTAGATATATGTGGTATCCTTTGTCAGAGTATGTCTTACTTAGTTTCTAGGAACTAGGGAAGTTTAACCAATAACCAGAAGATTGTATTCATTCAACAAACATTTATTGAGCCCCAGTAAAATGCTGAGCAATGAAGATGCAAATCCCTGTCCTCAAAAAATTCTTAGTCTGGTAACAGTAATCCTGGGTTTCCATATTATATGCTCAAGATAAGTGAAGATAGAGGGGGTGTGGGCCATTCTGCTGGGATGAAGGTAGGAACTGAAAATTGCTCTGCTTGGGAAAAGATTGGTCAAGAAGATGTGAGTTGAGGGGCACCTGGGTGACACAGTCAGTTAAGCATCTGACTTCAGCTCAGATCATGATCTCACAATTTGTGAGTTTGAGCCCTGAATTGGGCTCTCTGCTGTCAGCACAAAGCCCACTTTGGATCCTCTGTCCCCCTCTCTTTCTGCCCTTCCTCCACTGGTTGACTCTCCCTCTCGATAGATAGATAGAGAGATAGATAGATAGATAGATAGATAGATAGATAGATAGATAGATAGATCTGAGTTGAGGCAATGAAGAATAAGTGTGTATTTACCTAATGAAGATAAAAAGAGTAACATGCAAAAGCAAAGAGAGAAGAAATAGTAGGACCATCAAAGAATATGCATATAGTTCAGAATAGTCTAAACAAAGGGTAGAGCAACAGGTAATGAGGCTAGGAAGATGGCTCAGGATGCCCAATAGAGTACTTTCTCTGCCTCACTAAAGAAGTTATGCTTAAATGCTGGGTTCTTTGAAGGATGCTGATTGGCCCCAATTCTTCACCCCTCTTTGTAGCTACATTCTTTGTTATTTGACTTTTCATTTCTTACCAAAAAATGAAAAGTATGTTTCTTTACCTCTTGACTTTGGGTGTGGCCAGGTGACTGGCTTTGGCCAGTAAAATCAGGTGTAGGTGATGGTGTACCTGCTTCAAGCTAAGGCCTGCTGTGTTTCCATTGCCCTACTTGTATCTCTGTTATCACCATGAGAAGGACATACCCAAGCTAGCAAGGTGAGAGCCATATGGACCAGAGCAAACTCGTCCTAGCAAAGCCTAGCCTAGGCCATGTAACCCCTAAGCTGACCTCTATAATGCATACACCAAATAAAAGCTTGTTGTTGAATGCATCTGAGATTTTTGTGATCGTTATTAAGCATTTTATGGCATTTCTAACTGATATAGACCCATTAAAGGGCCATAGCAGAGGTATAACATGCACCAGTTTTTATTTTAGAATATTTGTTTTGTCTGAATGTGACTGATAATGTTAAAGAGGAGCAAAAATGGGGGCTGGGAGATCAGTGAGAACATTGTAATAATCTACAGAGAAATGCCAGGAGCTTGAACTAAGCTGTTTAGCCATGGGCAGGGGAGGTAAGGAAAGGAATTCAAATTTTTTTACTTAAAAAGTTTTAAATTATGAAATATTTTAAACACAGAGAAAAATTCACATAGTAATAAACTGACAATCATGTGACCATTACCCAACTTTAGCAAAAGTCAACATTTTGCCACTTTTTAAAAAGAAATGTAGCCTTGTCTCTAATTCTTCCTCCTTCCTTCCACAGAGATAATCACTGTCCTGAGGTTGGGTATGTTATTTCTGTGCATGACTTGTAGTTTTTAGGTGAATATATGTGTCTGTAAATAATATACACTATTTTCTGGACTTAGAATTTTACATATTATACTATTTTTTTATAACTCGCTTTTCTTACATTTTTGAGATTTACCTACATTGGTATATGAAGGTCTAATACATGGAGGAATTTAGACATAATGAAAAAGTAAAAGTTAACAATGTGAAATGCAAGAGAAAAGAAAAAAATCTCAGATGACCATCATATTTCTGGCTAGGGTGATCATGTGAATTACAGACAAGGATGAGGAATACAGTAAAAAGAGTAGGTTTAAAATGAGGAGGGCTGGAAAATATTGAGCTCAATTTGAGTGGGGCTGGTGTGCTTATATATTGGGGCCATATTGGACTAATGTTCTGTGGGCAGCTAAATTTGAAGATTGCTTAGGAGCATGTGGTTGGCCTAGAGTCTTACCATTTTACCATAGTGACAGCAGTTATAACTATGGGAGTTGATTTCTCACACAAGAAATGCATGCTAAGTGAGAAGAAAGGAAGACCAAAAGCAGAAATTTAGGCCACACATACCAACAGTTGAGGGCAAACAGAGGACCAACAAACAGGGCTCTTCTTACATCTTTCTGAGGAATATTCCTTCATACATTCCTATCGGGAACATTTTTGAGCTTGCATGTACATATTCACATTTACTTGAGTGTAAATGATATACTGGTACTATGAAACTAACTTATGCATTATAAAAGATTCTCCAAAATAGAAATTTTAGATGAATTATGTATGCAATAAATAGAAACAGGTGTTCTAATATTTCTCTTTTACTCCTCAGTGGATCATGTTATGTACCCCCTAAAGTGTCTTCCTTACTTTTGAAGTCCCTAATTAATACAGATCATCTGACTCCTCTTTCAAATGGGAAAACATACCTTGCATTATCATTATTCTGAAAGTGGCATTGACTACTCCTATTCAAAATATTTAGCACACACAAAAGCAGAGTTAGAAATATTTAAGAATTTAGGGGCACCTGAGTGGCTCAGTCAGTTCAATGTCCAACTCTTGGTTTCAGTGCAGGTCATGATGTCACAGTCATATGATTGAGCCCCAGGTCAGGCTCCACACTGACAGCACAGGGCATGCTTGGGGTCCTCCCTCTCCCTCTTTCTCTGTGCCTCCCCCTCTCATGCACACGTGCTCTCTGACTCTCTCAAAATAAACTTTTAAAAAAGAAATATTTAAGAATTAAAAATTAATTTTGCCATGTGAAATAGAAATTAGGAAAAAACTTTTTTCACTAATGCCCCCATCCCCACTGCTGACAACCCCTAATTCCTATTTTGTCATTTGGGGAATGCTATATAAATGGAATCCTATAGTGTATAACCTTTTGAGATTTTTTTTTTTCACTCAGCAGATGTCCTTGAGATCCATCCAAGTTGTTGCATGTATCAATAGTTGGTTTCTTTCTTTCTTTCTTTCTTTTTTTTTAAGTAGGCTTCATGTCCAGCATGGAGCCCAACATGGGGCTTGAACTCACAACCCTGAGATCAAAACTTGAGGGGAGATCAAGAGTTGGATACATAATTGACTAAGCCATAAAGGCGTCCAAATAGTTGGTTCCTTTTTTACTGAGTAATATTCCATGGTATAGATGTACTATTCTTTGTTTAATTATTCATCTATTATAGGACATTTTGGTTGTTTCTAGCTTTTGGCTCTTACAAATAAAGCTGATAATGCACAGTTGTGTATGGGTTTTTATGTGAGTGTGAGTTTTCATTTCTTTGGAATAAATGCCCCATGTTCCAATTAATGACTTATATGGTAAGTGTTTGATTTTTGTAGAAACTGCCAGATTTACATTCCCACCAGCAATGTAAGAGATAAGTAGAAACTCATTTTTAACTGGGCTACCTATCTGCTTATTTGCAGGAGTATACAGTTTCTTACCTTGCTTTGTAACTTCTTATCAACAAACACAAAATGAATATCAATGAGTTTGAGTAAAGCAAAATTTTCTTCTTAATGATTTTTATGAGCAGATGATTTCCTTAGCTGAACCTTTTCTACATTGCCTGTTAACAAGTCTGATCCCTTCAAATTAAGTTAGTATATTTTTTCTCCCCAAGAAAACAGCCCTATCTACTTGAATTACAGGTGTTTTTTTTTTAAACCTAACATTGATCGAAGTGCTTAATGTCCTATTTGTCCTATTAATGCTAATTAGATCCCCTAAAGCCTATTGTCTTGATGCTAGTATATTGTCATGAGAATGCTAGTACTATTTTCTATTTCTTCTTCTAAAAGATAAATAAATACGAGGCATTATTTTTACTTTTTATCAAATTTATTTTTAAACAACTGAAATTCTGGAAATTAAAGTTGACATTCTTTAGGAAGCAAAGACTTCAAGTGACAGAAACTCATTGCAATTAAAACAAGAGCCTACAGACATCATTCTTTTAAATTTGATTTAGAGTGAAAAGTTTCAGTGAAATGCATGCATACTTCTTCTCAACTCAATTCACACAAAAGGTCAGGGCTTAACATCTCTCTTACCTCGAGTGGGCTTGACTCATAGCTGAGTCACAAATGAGTCAGCTGAGTGAGAACCAGAAAGGCCTGTACTTCTTTTTTTTTTCATTTATTTATTTTTCATTTATTTATTAATGAAATAATAATTTCATTAAATTTTTTCATTTATTTATTTTTGAGAGACAGAGTAAGACAGAGCGTGAGGTGGGGAGGGTCAGAAAGACGAGAGAGAATCCGAAACAGGCTCCAGGCTCTGAGCAAGCATTCATCACAGAGCCTGATGCCGGGCTTGAACCCATGAACTGTGAGATCATGACTTGACCCAAAGTCGGATGCTCAACCGATTGAGCCACTCAGGCTCCCTGAAAGGCCTGTACTTCTGAGTGGAGAAGACCCTGAGAGCCTGACCCACCATTAGTACAGAGAACATAGGGCTCACATATAGGAAAAGATGGATGTAGACAGAGAGTTCAGGGAGCTTCTGAAGCTCAGGTTTGCAAGATTCTGGTTGAGCTTTGGAGTCCTGACCACCTTGACCTCTCTTTCCTCTCTCCTGACCTGTGGCCAGAGAAGATCAACAGTCCAGAGGCAGAGCGCTACAGAATATCAAGAAGCTAATGAGTTTTTAGCCTTTATGGTTAGGCCAGATTAGGTTATGGTAACAGAAAAGCCCAAACATGTAATTGCTGAGCACAAAGGAAATTTATTTCTTTTTCACCTAACAGTACAATAGGGTTGGAAAAAACAAGGTTGAAAAAGACAAAGGGGATATGTTGCTGTGCTTTGTGTAGTCCTTGGAGATCCAGGCTGATGATGACACTCCCATCTTTAAAACTTGACTTTCAGGGGCTCCTGGGTGGCTCCATTGATTGAACGTCTGACACTTGATTTCAGCTCAGGTGATAATCTCATGACCGAGCCCCGTGTTGGGCTCCATACCAGGGGTGGAGCCTGCTTAAGATTCCCTCTCCCTCTCCTTTTGCCCCTCTCCAGCTTGTATGTGCTTGCTAGCTTGCTTGCTCTCAAAAAAAAAAAAAAAAANTTCATGCTCTGTCTCCCTCTCTGTCTCTGTCTCTCTCTCAAAAATAATTAATAAACATTTTATTTATTTTTCTTTCATAGTTTATTGTCAGGTTGGATTCCATATAAAACCCAGTGCTCATCCCAACAGGTGCCATCCTGCATGCCGATCACCCCCCCTTCCCCTCTCCCCACCCCCATCAGTCCTCAGTTTATTCTCAGCATTCAAGAGTCTCTCATGGTTTGCCTCCCTCCCTCTCCCCCACTATTTCCCCCCCTTCTGCTCCCCTGCGGTCCTCCGTTAAGTTCCTCCTAATCCACCTATACATGCAAACATATATTTGTCCCTCTCTGCCTGACTTATTTCGCTAAACATAACACCCTCTACTTCCATCCATGTTGCTACAAATAGCCAGATTTCATTCTTTCTCATTGCCATGTAGTATTCCATCGTATAGATAAACCACATCTTCTTGATCCATTCGTCCGTTGATGGACACTTAGGTTCTTTCCATGTTTTGGCTATTGTTGAGAGTGCTGCTATGAACATTGGGCTATATGTGCCCCTATGCATCAGCACTCCTGTATCCCTTGGGTAAATTCCTAGCAGTGCTATTGCTGGGTCATTGAGGAGTTCTATTAATTTTTTGAGGAGCTTCCACACTGTTTTCCAGAGGGGCTGCACCAGTTTACATTCCTACCAACAGTGGAGGAGGGTGCCCATTTCTCCACATCCTCGCCAGCATCTATAGTCTCCTAATTTGTTCCATTTTAGCCACTCTGACCGACGTGAGGTGGTATCTCAGTGTGGTTTTGATTTGTATTTCCCTGATGATGAGGGATGCTGAGCATCGTTTCATGCTGTTGGCCATGTGGATGTCCTTTTTGGAGAAGTGTCTGTTCATATCTTCTGCCCATTTCTTCAGTGGATTGTTTGATTTTTGGGTGTGGAGCTTGGTGAGTTCCTTATAGATTTTGCATACTAGCCTTTACCTGATATGTCATTTGCAACTATCTTTTCCCATTCGGTTGATTGCCTATTAGTTTTATGGATTGTTTCCTTTGCCATGCAGAAGTTCTTGATGAGGTTCAAGTAGTTCATTTTTGCTCTTGATTCCCTTTCCTTTGGGGATGTGTCAAGTAAGAAATTGCTGCGGTGGAGGTCAAGGAGGTTGTTTCCTGCTTTCTCCTCTAGGGTTTTAATGGTTTCCTGTCTCATATTCAGGTCCTAATTCCATTTTGAGTTTATTTTTGTGTATGGTGAAAGAAAGTGGTCTACTTTCATTCTTCTCCATGTTGCTGTCCAGTTCTCCCAGCACCATCTGTTAAAGAGGCTGTCTTTTTTCCATTGGATACTCTTTCCTGCTTTGTCAAAGATTAATTGGCCATACATTTGTGGGTCCAATTCTGAGTTCTCTATTCTCTTCCANTGGGTCTGTCCAGATTTTCTATCTCTTCCCGTGTGAATTTTGGTTGTGTGTGTGTGTTTAGGAATTGGTCCATTTCTTCTAAGTTGTCCAGTTTGTTGGCATATAATTTTTCATAGTATCCTGATAATTGCCTGTATTTCTTTGGGATTCGTTGTAATAAGTCCATTTTCATTGATGATTTTGTCTATTTGGGTACTCTCTCTTTTCCTTTTGAGAAGCCTGGCTAGAGGTTTGTCAATTTTGTTTATTTTTTCAAAAAACCAACTCTTGGTTTCATTAATCTGTTCAGCTGTTTTTTTGGATTCTATATTGTTTATTTCTGCCCTGATTTTTATTATTTCTCTTCTTCTGCTGGGTTGAGGGTGCTCTTGTTGCTCTCCTTCTAGTTCCTTTAGGTGTGCTGTTAGATTTTGTGTTTGTGCTTTTTCTAGTTTCTTGAAATAGGCCTGGAGTGCAACGTACTTTCCTCTTAGGACTGCCTTTGCCACATCCCAAAGAGTTTGGATAGTTGTATTTTCATTTTCATTTGTTTTCGTATATTTTTTAATTTCTTCTCTAATCTCCTAATTGGCCCATTCATTCATTCTTTAGTAGTATGTTCTTTAACCTCCATGTTTTTGGAGGTTTTCCAGACTTCTTCCTGTGATTGATTTCAAGTTTCATAGCATTGTGATCTGAATATGTGCATGGTATGATATCGATTCTTTTATATTTTTTGAGGGCTGCTTTATGACCCAATGTGTGATCTGTCTTAAAGAATGTGCCATGCACACTTGAGAAGAAAGTGAATTCTATAGCCTCAGGATATAGAGTTCTAAATATATTCGTTACATCTATCTGGTCTAATGTGTCATTCAAGTCCATTGTTCCTTTAATGATTTTCTGTCTAATTGTTCTGTCCATTGCTATAAGTGGAGTATTATTAGCACATTCTTATCCATAAGATTGTTTCTTTTTTTTTTTTTAATGTTTTATTTATTTCTAGGAGAGAGAGAGAGAGACAGCGCGAGCAGGGGAGGGTCAGAGAGAGAGGGAGATACAGACTGAAACAGGCTCCAGGCTCTGAGCTGGCAGCCAGCACAGAGCCCGACGCGGGGCTCGAACCCACGAACCGCGAGATCATGACCTAAGCAAAAGTTGGACGCTTAACCGACTAAGCCACCCAGGCGCCCCTCCATAAGATTGTTTCTGTTTGTAATTAACTGTTTTATGTATTTGGGTGCTCCTGTATTCAGTGCATAGACGTTTATAATTGTTAGCTCTTCCTGGTGGATGAACCCTGTAATTATTATACAGTGCCCTTCTTCATCTCTTGTTACTGCCTTTACCTTAAAGTCCAGTTTGTCTGATATGAGTATGGCTACTCCAGCTTTCTTTTGACTTCCAGTAGCATGATAAAAATTTCTCCATCCCCTTATTTTCAATCTGAAGGTGTCCTCAAGTCTAAAATGAGTCTCTTGTAGAGAGAAATAGATGGATTTTGTTTTTTTATCCATTCTGCTACCCTGTGTCTTTTGATTGGAGCATTTAGTCCATTTCCATTCACTGTTATTATTGAAAAATATGGGTTTAGAGTCATTTTGTTCTCTGTAGGATAATTTCTCCATCCCCTTATTTTCAATCTGAAGGTGTCCTCAAGTCTAAAATGAGTCTCTTGTAGAGAGAAATAGATGGATTTTGTTTTTTTATCCATTCTGCTACCCTGTGTCTTTTGATTGGAGCATTTAGTCCATTTCCATTCACTGTTATTATTGAAAAATATGGGTTTAGAGTCATTTTGTTCTCTGTAGGATTCATGCTTGTGGTAGTGTCTCTGGTACCTTATGTTCCTTTCAACATTTCCCTCATAGACCCCCCCCACCTTAGGATTTCTTGTAGGGCTGGTTTAGTGGTGATAAATTCTTGCAATTTTTGTTTATTTTATCCTCTATTCTGAATGACAGGCTTACTGGATAGAGGATTCTTGGCTGCATATTTTTTTTTGTTCATTACATTGAAAATTTCCTGCCATTCCTTCCTGGCCTGCCAAGTTTCAGTAGATAGGTCTATAACTACTCTTATAGGTCTCCCTCTGTATGTTAGGGCCCTTTTATCCCTAGCTGCTTTCAGAATTCTCTCTTTGTCCTTATATTTTGCCAGTTTCACTATGATATGTCATGCAGAAGATCGATTCAAATTACATCTGAGGGGAGTTCTCTGTGCCTCTTGGATTTTAGTGTCGTTTCCTTCCCCAAATTGGGGAAGTTCTCAGCTATAATTTGTTCAAGAACTCCTTCAGCGCCTTTCCCTCTCTCTTCCTCTTCTGGAATTCCTATGATGGATATTCGGTTTGATTGTATCACTCAGCACTCAAACTCTACTTTCGTGTTCCTGGATCAGTTTATTTCTCTTTTTCTCGGCTTCCTCTTTTTCTATAATTGTGTCTTCTAATTCACCTACTCTCTGCCTCTTCAATCCGTGCATTGGATGCCTTCATTTTATTATGCACCTCATTTATAGCAGTTTTTAATTCATCACAACTGTTTTTAAGCTCCATAGTCTTTGTAGCAGTAACTACTCTGATGTCTTCCATGCTTTTTTCAAGCCCAGCGATTAATTTTATGACTATTGTTCTAAATTGTTGTTCACTTATGGTACTTATATCTGTTTTGAGCAGCTCTTTAGTTGTCATTTCTTCCTGGAATTTCTTTGGAGGAGAGTCCTTCCATCTCATCATTTTGGCTAGCTTTCTGTCTCTTGTTAGTTTTAAAAGCTTGTAATATGCTCTACACCTGCAAGTACTGCTATATTAAGGTAGGCTCATTGACTGTCTAGTGCCTGTCTGTTCAGGTAGTGTTCTTTTAATGTTATCTCTTGTTCTCTCTTGTTATTTGATTATTTTATTTCCCTGCTTGTAGTGGTATTTGAGTCTCTCCACCATGTGTACTTTGGCTTGTTTCTTGAGGTAGCCCTGGAAGAGAAAACAGACAGACAAATATACAGGGAACAAAGGCATGCACACACACAGACAAACCCAACAAATGAGTAAACCGAAAGGGAAAAAGAAAAAGAAAATAAGAAAAAGAAAACGAAGAAGGAAAANGAAGGAAAAAAAAAACCCAAAAGACAAGGGACAAGCTAAAAGTATAAAACCAGAATTCCCAGCTACAAATAGAGAGCAGGGTGTATGCAGTGCTGATGGAAGAGCATATACACAGAGAGAAATGTCAGGGCGGGGAGAGAGTGAAATTGGACAATGACTAGGCAGAGAGACTAAGAGGCTTAATTCAGAGAGTGAAAGAGGAGAACATGGTAGGAGGTGAGGAGAAAGAAATGAGGATAGTGTTACTCAGAGAAACTATACAGTCTACTCCAGAGAGAGAGATAGAAAGGTAGTGGAGATGTAGAATATATATCTAGAGAATGGATTAAATGTGACTGTTTAAGCAAACCAATGACCAGAGTGCCCAGTTCAGCAGGCAGAAGAGATATGAGTGAGACAAGGGGAAAATATATCTGAATAGAAAGAATTGATCTAGGATTAATCACTGTGCATCCATGTTGGTCTTGCCTCAGGCTCCAGTAATAAAAAAATAAATAAAAATTTAAGAAAAGCTCTCTAGCGGGGATGGGCATGGTTTGGTGTAGGCAGGTCTTAGCCTCCACTGTGTTCCCACCGGCTGCTCCCTGGGGCTCTGCCTTGGTGGTTGCAGGGTGCAAAATGGTGGCACCCTAGGCCCCTCTGGAACTAAGCATGGCAAACTGCTCCCTTGGGTCTGATCTCCCTGTGCTGTGGGTGCATCCAAGTTGGGCTGTGTTGTGTGTCCCAAGCCCTGCCTGGTTTCTAGGCTCCAGTCCAAGCGCTTTATTGATACCGCCTGAAACACAGTCCTGTAGGTCAGCCACTTCCCCACTGCCAGGGGATGAGCTGGAAGGGCAGCGTAGCAGTTTCTCCTGGAGCCTCCTGGGGCTGGAGGCACCCAGCTCAAAGTCAGCACCCCAGCTAGAACTAAGAACAGTCTCTGTCCAAGCCGAGGTTTTTCTCTTTTCCAGGGACAGTTCTATGAGCAGTTTCAGCTGTTCTTTCTTTTACCCTCGACTCAATGCGGCTCCCAGCAAGGGGGTCTCCCTCTCCTCCCTCCGTGTCTCCAGTCCTGGCCTGCTTTTATCTTCCCCAGTTCACACTCATTGCCTTCCTGGTGTACTCTGTCTCTTTCTCTTCCCAAACTCCTGTGGCTCAGTGTCCTAGGGCTTCAGGCCTTCTCTGTTTGAGAGATGGGGGCGAGCGAAATGCATGGAGCTCCCACTTCTCCGCCATCTTGCCAAGAATCAATAAACATTTTTAAAAAAGAAAAAACTTCAGGGTATATGGGAGTGTGTGTGTGTGTGTGTGTGTGTGTGTGTGTGTGTGTGTGTTTAGGTATATTTCCATCTTAGCCAGAACGGGGGAAAGAACACAGAATAATATGTAGGAGGTTTTTGTAGGCCAAGGCAAGAAGGATCCACATCACTTCTGCTCATGTTCTACTGGAGAGAGTACAGTCATATGTCCTCTTTCTTCCCCCCAGCTACAAGGAAGTCTGGAGACAAGATCCTACTAGTATGTTTGAAGAAGAGAGGGAGGGAGGCTTTTGGTGGCCAGTCAGCCAGCATTCTCAGTCACAGAGCTCTTTCCAGTCAGCTGGTGTCTGGGCCAGCTTCTGATCAAGTGGGAAGTAGGCCTGAGGACCTGAGCACAGTGAACCTGTAGCAAAGGTGAGGACTTGTCTGCAGAGAGCAAGTAGAGTTTCCTTTCCACAAGAAGTAAGAGAGGTAAGCAGTGCCCTATTAGACTGATTTCTGTCTGTCCACAGAATGGCTGCTTTCTGGAGGGAAATTTCATATCCCTGGGAAGCTAGTCAACTTTTTATCCAGAACAGAGCATCACTTGACAAAAGTGAGTTGTAGAGTGTTCCCTCTGTGTCACTACAGGAGTTGGTGATGGGGATTCAGTTGTATAAACAAAGGAGAATGAAACAGAGTCATGTCTGTCTTAAAGGAGCCCAAGCATTTAACTCTCTGTAAGTGTAGGGTGTCCTTGAAGTAAGTTCTTGCTGACAAGATCGCAGAAGCTGGGCAGGCGAGGGCGCTAATTGCTACAACGTAAGAACAAGAACACTTGCATAGGTGCACTCCTTTATTACAGACCCACCCTCTGTAAAGGTAAAGAGCTGATGCGGAACCAACATGTGCAAATTCTCTTCCCCTCTGCCCTTGGCCCAAGGACAACTGAACAAAATGGGATTAATTGGGATTATGGGGGCTTTGGCTGCTTGGCTGCTACTCAAGGATGAATGCTTAATTTATGTCTCAGTGATCTTGACTCCTGCCTGATTAAACTGGCTCACTCAGGCCATTGTTTGCCAAGGACTTTTCTTTCAAAGGAGAAGCTACAGGTGGTGCTTTTCTGCGAGACTCTGAGCTTTGATACAGCATGTGGCTTTAATGGTTTGCTATAGTCCCACCTTTCTCTCAGAAATCTCTAAAAGCACAAATAAATTCAATGGATTCTCCTCTCATCTTTCACGGTTTTTCTTATATCAAAATGTCAACAGGTGTGATTGTTCAGGAATACAGAGAATGGTTGTGGAATTATTACTGCACAGGAGAAAAGAGCATTTGTTTGGAAAATATCCACCAAGCAGAGATGTTAAGATTCAGAGTGCCTCACCTCCTCTTTGCAGCTCACTTCTGTGAATCAAAATGTGCTCCTTGACAGGCCCCCTGCCTAATTATGGCCGTGAGCTGGCTGAGATGGGACCATGCTCCCATTTCCCTGTGCTGTTTCTGCTATAATGTTTAAAGATTGGATTTTGTGTTAGATGAGAAACTCGCACTTGGGTCTGTTATAGGTGGGCCCAACTCTTGTTATTTGAAGGAGTGGGAATGATGGGCAGTTTCTCTTCCACTGGGATTAAGTGAAGACTGTCCATAAACCTGAACTGGTTTGATGGTTTTAGCCCATTTGACTAGTGAAGTTGGTTTATAAAACATAAAGCACTTTTTTGACTGACTTGATGTTTTCTTACTGACTTGGCCCTTGTGGCCAGTCAAAAGAGCCAAATTGATTTGGGCAAATCTGCACTGTGGCGTCTTCTCCAGAGGCCACGGCAACATCTTCAGAAGCAAATAAGCTCTTTGAATGCATAACTAAGTGAAGTTTTCTGTCCAGAGGAGTGTGTTAAAAAAAAACTGTAGCCTTGGCTTTTGTTTGTAGTTAAAAATAAGGACTGTGGTTTTAATATACTAAACTAACATGATAGGGACTTGTGCATTAGCCATGTGACATTTTATTAGTTAATTCTAGAAACTTGTTTTTTAATATCATACATTAAGTTATTACAGAGATTATGAGCATCCTCATTCTATATTTACATGGTATCATTTGGATTATATTTGGAAAATGTCAAATATATTAATATTTTTTTCTAGTGTCATGTAAAGAAAGCAGCTACAAAAATTAATTCATTAAGGTGAGAAGTCTACCCATATTATATTTTGGGATATATCCAGTGATAAGTTTTTGGGTTCAAACTCCACTTTCAACCAGGATTCCGTAAGTTTAAAGAAATGTATGGAAAATGCAATT
>NW_027529433.1:5029611-5052111 GCF_008692635.1 Crocuta crocuta
ATAATTGTGTCTTCTAATTCACCTACTCTCTGCCTCTTCAATCCGTGCATTGGATGCCTTCATTTTATTATGCACCTCATTTATAGCAGTTTTTAATTCATCACAACTGTTTTTAAGCTCCATAGTCTTTGTAGCAGTAACTACTCTGATGTCTTCCATGCTTTTTTCAAGCCCAGCGATTAATTTTATGACTATTGTTCTAAATTGTTGTTCACTTATGGTACTTATATCTGTTTTGAGCAGCTCTTTAGTTGTCATTTCTTCCTGGAATTTCTTTGGAGGAGAGTCCTTCCATCTCATCATTTTGGCTAGCTTTCTGTCTCTTGTTAGTTTTAAAAGCTTGTAATGTGCTCTACACCTGCAAGTACTGCTATATTAAGGTAGGCTCATTGACTGTCTAGTGCCTGTCTGTTCAGGTAGTGTTCTTTTAATGTTATCTCTTGTTCTCTCTTGTTATTTGATTGTTTTATTTCCCTACTTGTAGTGGTATTTGAGTCTCTCCACCATGTGTACTTTGGCTTGTTTCTTGAGGTAGCCCTGGAAAAGGAAACAGACAGACAAATATACAGGGAACAAAGGCATGCACACACACAGACAAACCCAACAAATGAGTAAACCGAAAGGGAAAAAGAAAAAGAAAATAAGAAAAAGAAAACGAAGAAGGAAAAAAAAAAAACCCAAAAGACAAGGGACAAGCTAAAAGTATAAAACCAGAATTCCCAGCTACAAATAGAGAGCAGGGTGTATGCAGTGCTGATGGAAGAGCATATACACAGAGAGAAATGTCAGGGCGGGGAGAGAGTGAAATTGGACAATGACTAGGCAGAGAGACTAAGAGGCTTAATTCAGAGAGAGAAAGAGGAGAATATGGTAGGAGGTGAGGAGAAAGAAATGAGGATAGTGTTACTCAGAGAAACTATACAGTCTACTCCAGAGAGAGAGATAGAAAGGTAGTGGAGATGTAGAATATATATCTAGAGAATGGATTAAATTTGACTGTTTAAGCAAACCAATGACAAGAGTGCCCAGTTCAGCAGGCAGAAGAGATATGAGTGAGACAAGGGGAAAATATATCTGAATAGAAAGAATTGATCTAGGATTAATCACTGTGCATCCATGTTGGTCTTGCCTCAGGCTCCAGTAATAAAAAAATAAATAAAAATTTAAGAAAAGCTCTCTAGCGGGGATGGGCATGGTTTGGTGTAGGCAGGTCTTAGCCTCCACTGTGTTCCCACCGGCTGCTCCCTGGGGCTCTGCCTTGGTGGTTGCAGGGTGCAAAATGGTGGCACCCTAGGCCCCTCTGGAACTAAGCATGGCAAACTGCTCCCTTGGGTCTGATCTCCCTGTGCTGTGGGTGCATCCAAGTTGGGCTGTGTTGTGTGTCCCAAGCCCTGCCTGGTTTCTAGGCTCCAGTCCAAGCGCTTTATTGATACCGCCTGAAACACAGTCCTGTAGGTCAGCCACTTCCCCACTGCCAGGGGATGAGCTGGAAGGGCAGCGTAGCAGTTTCTCCTGGAGCCTCCTGGGGCTGGAGGCACCCAGCTCAAAGTCAGCACCCCAGCTAGAACTAAGAACAGTCTCTGTCCAAGCCGAGGTTTTTCTCTTTTCCAGGGACAGTTCTATGAGCAGTTTCAGCTGTTCTTTCTTTTACCCTCGACTCAATGCGGCTCCCAGCAAGGGGGTCTCCCTCTCCTCCCTCCGTGTCTCCAGTCCTGGCCTGCTTTTATCTTCCCCAGTTCACACTCATTGCCTTCCTGGTGTACTCTGTCTCTTTCTCTTCCCAAACTCCTGTGGCTCAGTGTCCTAGGGCTTCAGGCCTTCTCTGTTTGAGAGATGGGGGCGAGCGAAATGCATGGAGCTCCCACTTCTCCGCCATCTTGCCAAGAATCAATAAACATTTTTAAAAAAGAAAAAACTTCAGGGTATATGGGAGTGTGTGTGTGTGTGTGTGTGTGTGTGTGTGTGTGTGTGTGTTTAGGTATATTTCCATCTTAGCCAGAACGGGGGAAAGAACACAGAATAATATGTAGGAGGTTTTTGTAGGCCAAGGCAAGAAGGATCCACATCACTTCTGCTCATGTTCTACTGGAGAGAGTACAGTCATATGTCCTCTTTCTTCCCCCCAGCTACAAGGAAGTCTGGAGACAAGATCCTACTAGTATGTTTGAAGAAGAGAGGGAGGGAGGCTTTTGGTGGCCAGTCAGCCAGCATTCTCAGTCACAGAGCTCTTTCTAGTCAGCTGGTGTCTGGGCCAGCTTCTGATCAAGTGGGAAGTAGGCCTGAGGACCTGAGCACAGTGAACCTGTAGCAAAGGTGAGGACTTGTCTGCAGAGAGCAAGTAGAGTTTCCTTTCCACAAGAAGTAAGAGAGGTAAGCAGTGCCCTATTAGACTGATTTCTGTCTGTCCACAGAATGGCTGCTTTCTGGAGGGAAATTTCATATCCCTGGGAAGCTAGTCAACTTTTTATCCAGAACAGAGCATCACTTGACAAAAGTGAGTTGTAGAGTGTTCCCTCTGTGTCACTACAGGAGTTGGTGATGGGGATTCAGTTGTATAAACAAAGGAGAATGAAACAGAGTCATGTCTGTCTTAAAGGAGCCCAAGCATTTAACTCTCTGTAAGTGTAGGGTGTCCTTGAAGTAAGTTCTTGCTGACAAGATCGCAGAAGCTGGGCAGGCGAGGGCGCTAATTGCTACAACGTAAGAACAAGAACACTTGCATAGGTGCACTTCTTTATTACAGACCCACCCTCTGTAAAGGTAAAGAGCTGATGCGGAACCAACATGTGCAAATTCTCTTCCCCTCTGCCCTTGGCCCAAGGACAACTGAACAAAATGGGATTAATTGGGATTATGGGGGCTTTGGCTGCTTGGCTGCTACTCAAGGATGAATGCTTAATTTATGTCTCAGTGATCTTGACTCCTGCCTGATTAAACTGGCTCACTCAGGCCATTGTTTGCCAAGGACTTTTCTTTCAAAGGAGAAGCTACAGGTGGTGCTTTTCTGCGAGACTCTGAGCTTTGATACAGCATGTGGCTTTAATGGTTTGCTATAGTCCCACCTTTCTCTCAGAAATATCTAAAAGCACAAATAAATTCAATGGATTCTCCTCTCATCTTTCACGGTTTTTCTTATATCAAAATGTCAACAGGTGTGATTGTTCAGGAATACAGAGAATGGTTGTGGAATTATTACTGCACAGGAGAAAAGAGCATTTGTTTGGAAAATATCCACCAAGCAGAGATGTTAAGATTCAGAGTGCCTCACCTCCTCTTTGCAGCTCACTTCTGTGAATCAAAATGTGCTCCTTGACAGGCCCCCTGCCTAATTATGGCCGTGAGCTGGCTGAGATGGGACCATGCTCCCATTTCCCTGTGCTGTTTCTGCTATAATGTTTAAAGATTGGATTTTGTGTTAGATGAGAAACTCGCACTTGGGTCTGTTATAGGTGGGCCCAACTCTTGTTATTTGAAGGAGTGGGAATGATGGGCAGTTTCTCTTCCACTGGGATTAAGTGAAGACTGTCCATAAACCTGAACTGGTTTGATGGTTTTAGCCCATTTGACTAGTGAAGTTGGTTTATAAAACATAAAGCACTTTTTTGACTGACTTGATGTTTTCTTACTGACTTGGCCCTTGTGGCCAGTCAAAAGAGCCAAATTGATTTGGGCAAATCTGCACTGTGGCGTCTTCTCCAGAGGCCACGGCAACATCTTCAGAAGCAAATAAGCTCTTTGAATGCATAACTAAGTGAAGTTTTCTGTCCAGAGGAGTGTGTTAAAAAAAAACTGTAGCCTTGGCTTTTGTTTGTAGTTAAAAATAAGGACTGTGGTTTTAATATACTAAACTAACATGATAGGGACTTGTGCATTAGCCATGTGACATTTTATTAGTTAATTCTAGAAACTTGTTTTTTAATATCATACATTAAGTTATTACAGAGATTATGAGCATCCTCATTCTATATTTACATGGTATCATTTGGATTATATTTGGAAAATGTCAAATATATTAATATTTTTTTCTAGTGTCATGTAAAGAAAGCAGCTACAAAAATTAATTCATTAAGGTGAGAAGTCTACCCATATTATATTTTGGGATATATCCAGTGATAAGTTTTTGGGTTCAAACTCCACTTTCAACCAGGATTCCGTAAGTTTAAAGAAATGTATGGAAAATGCAATTATGAGCATATTATGATGTTAATTAAAAATTACTTTAAACTTTTTAACATATTATCTCCTGAAAATACTCTGATGATAAAATTTAGGATTTAATCAACTGGGGAGTGGTGATAGTAAAATTGATTGAGTAACTCAATCTGAATATGAGAGAGAAACAGAGATCCTAGGGAAATAGATAAATGAGAGCATATGACTTTAGAAAGAAAATCAGTCAACTCTATCTAACAACTTAAAAGTTAGAAAGAGGGTAAAGATGTTGCTAGGATTCAGAATTAGCAGAAGTGAGGGATGCCATCTGTCCTGAAGTTTGATGAAGCCCTTCAGAGAAGATTCACCAAGGTAAGAAAAGATTGCTCTGAGCACTATGAAGAAAATATCTCACGAACATCAGCTGGGAGATGTCCTCATCCCTTACCTCCCCCAGGGGATAGTCATGGTACACCCTCCCCTGTTTCACAGATCATTCTAAAAGGTGGGAAGTTTACAGATTTGTCTTATTGCTGTGCATGGAGACTCAGTCATACCTTGGGATTTAGAGCTGGCAGAGACCCACAGAATTTTCCAGTTTAACCCCGTCTTTTATAGACAAGAAAACTGAGGCCCAGAACAGGGAATGAGCTCAAGTCACACAGGAAATTATTCCCATTGCCCTTACTTGATTTACTGAGAACTCTGTCACCCTGTAGATATCCTTTGCAAATTTAAGAAGTAAAATTATGCAGCTTTCTTGCCACTACATAGATATTTTATTTAGAGTAGTTGTTCTAAAATTATGTATTACTACTCCTGACTTTAAGTAGCTTCTCTTGATTAAAGGGCTTCTCTAACACTGCATTTCCTAATAGAACCAAACACCCTAATTATTTGTATTGTTTGAAATTGTTCTCTAGCTATATATCATGACAGGTTACCTGGTTTTACCATCTCCTGGACCAGCTGCCTATAGGCAGGGACCAGGTACCTGTCTTTCTTGGACTCTCTCACCCATCAGAAACCAATATTAATACATATCATTGAAGGTTCTAGGTACCTCCACACATAATGATTCACTACCTGTACCTCTAGCTGTTGAAAGGCAGGGAATGTAGCAGAAAGCCTTATAAACTATTTTAAAAGATTGTTTGATAGATATCAGAAGAGGGTTTGAGAGGGTTTAAGAGAGTTTGACAGATATCAGAAGAAAATTTGGTTTTGAGTTCACAATAAAGCTGTGAATTTGCCTTCTAGTGTCAGTAAAAAAAGGTGTATTCTTAGAAGATAATAAAAGGTCTGGCATAATTAATGACAATTCCATCCTAAGATACTTTACATAGAAGTAAATTTTGAAGAAATGAATAGATTTTCTTAGGTGAGACATTTTTGGGTTTTTTTGTTTTCTTTTGTCTTATGAGATTATACTAGAAAGTTGGATCAAATTTTCTGCTTTGTATTCTAGCCTGGCTGAATTATAGTCCCTTCCAGGCTTCAGTTCCCTGCTGCAAAGCAGCCCTCAGCAATACATCTGACAGCAATCCTGGCTGTCTCTTCATTTCAGCAGCTAAATATTTGCTAAATGAAAATACCTATTTCTCGCCTAAACTCTTATGGCCAGAGTAGGAAGTGAGATGCTGGGTTATGTAAAATTTTACTAAGGTCTTCAAGATATGCTTTAGGGACATGTGATGAGACCTGTGCATTGTTTCTGGATATACTAGGAACATAAGACTTCAGGTGGGAAGAGTTGGGGAATCTTATCTGCAAATCTGACTTTATACCAATTCCAAATATTAAACTCTTTGATCATTTATTTAATTCATTATATAATTTCAGTCTTCTCCATGCGTTAGCAGTAATTTCTCAGTTTTTATTCCTCAGCTACAGCCCAGATCCATCATGGAGGCAGTGTTCTAGTTAGTCAAGATGAGCCTAGGTTCTGCAGGCAATTTCATGCTATGACCTTGGACAACATACTTACTCTCTCTGGACTTCAGTTTCCTCACCTAGGAGGTAGGAATATTACTACCTTACAGAATTAGCATGAAGATAGAACTAACCAATATGTTAAAGCTTTTAAAACAATGCCTGGCATAGTAAGCCCTCAACAAATATTAGAGAAGAATAAACATCATTATTTTGACATTTGAGAAGTGTTGTGTGAATGGATGGATATGTTGATTCCAAGTCATTGGAAGCAAGGCAGTCTAAAAAAATAAGATTTGATTTCCTTCGTATTAGCACTTAGACATTAATTTTATAAGCTGAAAACAGAATGGGCCTTGAACATTAACCTAGTATACCAAGAAATGAAACCACTAGTCAAACGGCAGAAATAGCTTAAATGTCTTTTCAGTATTTGCAAAATGTGTAACAATCTTCAACATGAATGTTACTTCTAAGTTTGCATCGTAATAACTCACCATGGAGAAAAAGCAGTTTTTTTTTATTTTTTCTTTTTTGGCCTAGTACTGACAAGTACATGGCCCTAGACAAGCAGAGAAGATTCTGGCTCGTTATGCAACTCAAAAATCTAATGAGGTGATGGAGACAGAAGTGGAGTCCTCACGTTGTGAGGTTCTATTGACTTTTTCTCAGCTTTGTCCTTTATCCTCATCTATAGTTTGTCAGAAGGCAGACTACTCATGAGCAGTTCCACAGTAGATAATTACATTCAGTTGTTATTTAGTCTGTGGCACCATTGTCTTGATTATATTATGTACTGTGACCAGTGCTGTACAGAGCAAATGAAAGATAAGGCCTCAGCACAAGAAAGTGTTATGTTATAAAGAGAGCATTTTGAAATGGCCTTATGGTCAGGCAAAAGCACAATGCCAGGTGTAGTTGAACAAGGAAGAAAGCCACTTTAAGAAGAAGCACAGGCCCCTCTGGGAGGGATGCACGAGGGAGGTAAGGAAGGGAGCAGAGGAAGCACACAGTGCATAAGTGGCTTCTTGTCAACACTTGGAAAGATACTATGTTGAATAATGGGTTTTAAGACTCTGATGAATATTAGAAGAGGCATTGTGAAGGCAGTTGAACTTCTAGAGAATGAAGTCAGGTGGTGGCTCCTGCTTTTAAAATTCAAATGCCTCCTCCCCCATCCAAAAGTTTCAGATATGCTTCCCAGCTCACTACCACTTGGAGGTTAGAAAATGCTCAGACCTTTGGACAGCAGACTTAAAGGCAGAAAGAAGTTGGATCTCTTTCTGGTCTACTAGTAAGTTTGGAAAAGTTGAGAGATATGTAAGGTAATAAGTGTATTAACCAGTGATAGTTGGTAATTTTTTTTAATATTCTAAAAACAATGACCCAGGATGCTAATCACAACAAAAAAGACATTTCACGGGCAAAAGACTAACTGAAAATTTAAGTGGGAGACTAAAGAATAATTGCTAGCTGCTTGTTTTATAAAGTAAGCTGGTGCTTCATTGAAGTGTAATATTTATTCTCAGAAATCAGGAACTTTTTTGTTCTTATGTCTTATAAGAAAGGCTTTGTTTCTATAGTGGAGGCAGCAGCATTAAGTGGCATGAAGTTAGCCTGTTGAATTCCTTACCTGTAGGGGCCTAACATTGTAGATGAATTGCAAAGGACGCTAGGTAATTTTGTGGCAAATATTAATGTTTTGTGTCATGCATGTTAAAAGACTGGTAATCAAATCTCATGCCTTAGAGAGTGCATGAATGGTGCCAGGGACAAGCCATCCCCTCCCCCCACCTCACTCCCATGCCTACAGGAAACACGACCAATTTGGTGGGAAAAGAAAATACTTTCTTTTTGTGATAGCTCATTGAAATCGCACAGTCCTCTGTGTCTCAGGACCTAGGTGGAAGGGTGCCTAGGTGGTTCAGTCAGTTAAGAACCTGACTCTTAACCTTGACTCAGGTCATGATCTTGTGGTTTGTGAGATGGAGCTCTGTGTTGGGCTCTGTGCTGATAGCAAACAGTGTGCTTGGGATTCTCTTGCTTCCTTTCTATTTGCCCCTCCCCCACTCATTCTCATTCTCTCTCTCTTCTCTCTCTCTCTCCCCCCCTCCCCTTCTCCCCCTCTCTCCCTCCCCCTCCCACCCTTCCTCCCTCACTCAGATAAATAAATTTAAAAAACAAAAAGACCTAGGTGTGGATTGGGAGGTAAAAGAGAAGAGTCAGATTTCTCAGCTCTGGGATAGTGGCTGCCACACTGGAAGTTTCTCTGGACTGACAAGACTGATTTCTGCAAGGAAAGAAGACTTGGCAACTAACCTTCTGAGTCTGGACAAGTGTTAACCTTCAGCTGGGAAAGACAGCCCTCTGAGGAGTCAGAGCCCCTTTCCATCACCTGGAGTTCACTTTCACTCCTGTACCAACAACCTGGAAGTGGGGGGAGGGGGAGAGCTGACCATTTCCATTTTCTGTTTTCTTTCTGTCTTCCACCTTCAGCCCTTTTTTATCTTTGTCTCCTTTCTTCCTCCACAGTAGGAAAGAGCCTCTGTTTCTCTCTACTGCTAGGTGAATGCTCTATAGAAGCTACATAGGACCCCAGTGCCAAGAAGTCACTGGAGAAATCACCCCTTCCAGGCCTTAGGCAGAAGATTTTAGAACCTGGGGCTGAGCACTGACCAACTTGTGAAGACCCACACCAGAGTCTCTGTGCAGAGGACCCAGGCTCCAGCTGTGGCCACCACATAATTTTGTACAAGAAAAATGAAGTGAATTAAAGCTTGTTAAAAAAAAAAAAAGAAGAAGAAGAAGAAGAAGAGGAACCTGGGGCTGAAGATAGAGTGTGGTGTCTGTCAGCCTCAGGACATCCTTGTTCTCTTTACCTCAGCATCTTCCCTCTTGCACTCTTGCCCTTGGCATACAGATACGCTCTAACATTTCTCAAACAAAACAAAACCAGTAAGAGATCCCTCTACCCCCATATGTTCCTCAAGATATTTTCTCTCTGCTCTCCTTCAGAGCCACGCTTTTCATAGGAGGTATTCAGAGTGCTGTTTCTTCTCCTCACACCCCATTCTTGGTTCTGTAGCTCCTTTCCTGCTTCGTCTCCCATGCTCTGTGACTTGTCACTGCCACAAAGAACTTCTCTGTAGTCCAGTTGGTGAGCACCTTCAGGCTCAATCCTACCTCACCTCTCACAATGCAACAGGCCACTCCCTCCTTCCCAAGCCTCAATTTTTCTTTATTTTCTCACACTTCATTCTTCTAGTGTTTTCTCCAATTTCTTTATCACTTGAGAGATCTAGGCTCAGCTGTGTGTCTGCTCTTAGCATTTCATACACTGTCTTCCTGGGTGATCCCACCAGCTAACTGCTTTAATAGTACCTATGTGCCAAGGACTCCCAAATATGCATTTGAGCTCCAAACTCTTATACCAAATGACTTCTTTTTCTTGTCTCATGTCTCAAATGCAATATTGCATTTCCTATTCCCATTGCCTGTCTACTCCCCCTCCAAATCTTAGTAAATCAACCCAGACTCCAAGAAACATGAGAATCATTTTTCTCTGCATCTTGCTGTATATCAGATTCATCACTATGTCCCATTGATTCTATCCCTCAGTTATTTCAGTCTCGTTCATGTCTCTCCGTTTCACTTTCCCACTAAGTGCAAGCCTCCCTCTTCTTCACCTGGACCACTACAGTGCTTCCCAACTGGTCTCCTCAATTCTACATCTCCCCCTTCAGATCGAATCCATTCTTAAATGGAACCTATTCTTCTTTTTTTAAAGTTGAGAGATCCTTTAGAACAGAAGTTCAATCCTATGACTTCACTGCTTTTAATTTTTCAGTTCTAACTTGCTATGCCTACAAGAATTTGGTCCTGGCCCACCCTCCATCTCATTTATGCCTCTCTCTAGTTCGCTGTGCTGGAGCCCCTTAACCTCATTTCCATTCCAAGCTTTTCCCTGTCTCAGGACTCCACAGTGCTGATCCCTCTACTTGGAATTCTTTCTCTCACTTTTTGCCTAGCTGAATTTTATCAGTTTTTCTCAGGTCTCAGTGTAATTATCACCTCTTCATAGAGGCTTTCTTTCCTTAACCTCTTAATGCAGATTGTCCCCTCTTATGCTCTTTCTTTCTTAGTTATTCTTTCCCTTCATTTATAATTTATAATTCTACCTAATTTACAATGTATAATTATAAATATTTTGTGTATTTCCTTGTTGACAGCCTTATCTCGCCATAAGTTCCATGAGGTTAAGATTATGCCTGTTCATCATTATAACCTGGATTGTAGGAACACCTGGGTGGCTCAGTCGGCTGAACGTCCGCCTTCAACTCAGGTCATGATCTCACCATTCTGAGTTCAAGCCCTGTGTTGGGCTCTGTGCTGACAGTTCAAGGCCTGTAGCCTATCTTGGGTCCTGTGTTTCCCTCTCTCTCTGTCCCTCCTCCACTCATACTCTCTCTCTCTCCGAAAAATAAACATTAAAAAATTATTTAAAGAATTAATCTGGATTGTAGGTCTGTGCCTGCCATCTATGAGGTACTCATTCTGCATTTGTTAAAGAATGCAGACTAGCCAGGTCATAACTGACTATTGAGTGCCACACAGAAGGGAAAGGGAGGTTGTCGCCATCAATAAGAGCACTTAATCATCTCAGCATTTTAGGTAGTGTTATTATTTTCCTACTGTACCCTACAATAAATTATTATGCCCTTTATAATTTTCAGTCCTGAATGATAAAGTTCCTAAAAAACAATCCTCTTGTTAAATGTGCTACTGTGTTCTAGGTAGCGAGATGGATTTGCAAAAACTTGAAAATCAGCTAGTGGAAAAGCACTTACTGTGTACCCACTACTGAGACACATGCCTCATGAGCACAAGGCTCAAGGGCATGACTAGCCCAGGCAGAAAGAAAACACAAAGTCACATAAAAGAACACCTATAAGATCACACATGCCAGCCCCAAGTCACATGATATACACGTTCTGTACAAATATCCACCATGTAGTCGTTGCTGCTCGTGTGGGCTAGAAATGACTTGTGGGCTTCATGTGCTAGAAAGGGTGCTCAACAGAGCAGGGTGCCTTTGAGGGTTCCAATACAGTATGTGTGAGACTTTGGGCAAGCCACTTTATCACTCTGGGCCTCAGTTTTCTCATCTGTGAAATGAGCATAATGATACCTCCCCTTTCTGCTTCCCAGAAAAGGAAATCACTTTTCATTAAGCATCTTCTCCATGTTAGGTCCTATATCAGACATGTTACCATACAGTTCTTGTTAACAGTCTTTCAACAGTCATTAAACTCTTATTTCACAAATGAGATGGGGGCTCCAAGAGGTGAGGTAATATGTACAAGCTCATAGCTACTAAGAATCAAAACCACGATCAGAATTTAAAACCACGATCTGACAGCAAAGTCTATGCTCTTTCTACTCTTGTCCAAGGTAAACATAAGGCTTTATAACTGAAAAGTGCTATACAAATGTAAGGTATCATTATTATTTTATGAAAATGCATGTCAGTCACAGATGAACAGTTGACTATCTTTGTACTTGGTGTACTGTGTCAGAAACTCGGGGTGTTATCAAGGAACATTTTACAGAAAACACAAAAATATTAATGATCTTTTCACTCTTTCTCAAAGACTTTTGTCATTGGATTTCTGTATCTAATATGTTTTGCCATAAACAGTGATTCTATATATTTTAAATGTAATTTACACACCACCTTTTTTTTTTTAGGGAAGCATCTGTGGTATAAAAGGAGAAATACCTATACATAGGGCCCATTTTTGAGTGAGCAGCAAGCTTCTGTCACATCAGTTAAAACTAAAATGCCTTTGCCAAAGTGACTTAACAAAATATATTTTGTGACTTGGAATCCTTGACACTTTCACCAAGCTTGTGTGGACTGTCTCAAAACCTTAAGAACTGGCCGACTCTAGCCAGCTTCCTTATGTGTGCACAAATGAGTCCATTTCTACAACACCCTGCAGGATCTTCCCTGAGCCATGTGCTCTAGTTGGAGATAATCCTACTGATCTGATCCCAAGGGCAAGGGCTCTGAGATCTAGCAAAGGTAATAGATTTGTTCTGGTACAAAATCAGAGAGGTAACCACCTATCCCAAACCCTCACAGAGGAGGGCCAGTAGGGTTAAGAGCATGGACAAAGTCACAGAGCTTATCTAGTGGTAGAGCTAATGCTAGAATAAAGGACCTGTGACTCAACCCAGTGCTCCCTATTACCAAGAGTACTGCTGTAGACATGACTGAAGTTCACTAAAATTTCTGGTTCTCTTCTTTTTTTAGTCATATGGGAAAAATGGCCTGAACTTACAGCCATGTGACCTGCTTTGGCCAACAAAATGTTAATGGATTTTTGTCACTTCTGGTCAATAGCATTTAAGAGCTATGTTGTAGCTTTTCATGTTCCCTTCCCTCGCTGTAGTGAATCCTGAAACATATATTAAGACGTTGACTTAATAAGATGATAGAGCACCTGTCCCGGGATGCCTATGGGATGCAGAGCCTCCCGGCTAGTGGCTTTCAGATACGTGCTATGAACAAAACTTTGTTTCATAGCATAACTAACCTGTTCTGACTATTACAGGTACACCATGACAGATGGATCAAGGTTCACCTTAGTGCTTATGATCCTGGCAAAGCTGCATCTATCCTTTAAGAATAAGCCAGGACCTCATTTCTGTTCACTGAGGACAGTAGCAGAATGGACTTAAGGTCAGAGATATCTGGGTTCCCATCACAAGTATCTGAAAGCTGGTGGTGTGGCCCTGGATATAACATTGAATCCTCCCAAGCTTCAGTTTTTTATCTATAAAGCAGGGATGACAATTTCAGCCTCGTAGGATTGTTGTGAACATCACTTGTCTGAGGTAGATGATAGTAGAGCTCAAACATACTTGTTGGGAAAAAGAATGTTTCTTGATTAATTCCATGTGTAGAGTCCTGTCCATGGACTAAAAAAACAAACAAAATAACCCTAAAACTCCTGTCCAGCCTTTTCCCAAGTCCTTGGGCTCCTTTTTTTTTTTTTTTTTTTTTTTTAATGTTTTTTTTTTTTTGAGAGAGAAAAAANCAATGTGGGGCTTGAAGTCATGAAGCATGAGATCATGACCTGAGCCAAAACCAAGAGTTATATGCTTAACTGATTGAGCCACCCAAGTGTCCCACCTCTTGGGCTTCTTTTTCTTTTTTAATTTTTTTAACTCATTATTTTTAAGAGAGAGAGAGAGCATGTGAGTGGAGAAAGGGCAGAGAAAGAGGGATAAGAGAATCCAAAGCAGGCTCTGGGCTGACAGCCGAGGACCCAATGCAGGACCTGAACTCCCAAATCATGAGATCATGACCTGCGCTGAAGCTGGACACTTAACCGACAGAGCCACCCAGGCATACCCCCTCCGTGGGCTTCTTTAAAGGATTTACATTATACAGAATTTTGGAGCCTGAGGGCCTGAATAGTTAGGTTTCTTTAAAATTCTGGATCTCCTAAGAGTTTTAAGAAGGTGTTAGTGTAGACTTTCTCTACTTTCTCAATTCCTACTGGACACACAACTCTTAAAATAAGATGATGAAAAGGAGGAGGGTGGCTATGATTGAACAGAACAAATGCATTAAAATTTGTTCCCTGGGGGCGCCTGGGTGGCTCAGTCAGTTAAGCATACAACTTCAGCTCTGGTCATGATCTCACAGTTTGTGGGTTTGAGTCCAGCATCGGGCTCTGTGCTGGCAGCTAGCTCGGAGCCTGGAGCCTATCTTTGGATTCTGTATCTCCCTCTCTCTCTGACCCTCCCCTGCTCGTGCTGTCTCTGTCTGACTCTCAAAAATAAATAAATTAAAAATAAAATAAAATAAAATTCGTTCCCTGGTTAGGAAAATGGAAGTAACTAGAAGATTCTCTTTGTGAACCGGGCTCTTAAAAAGTGCTTCATTTGAAGTCTCAGAAGCAAGTTTTGGGAGTAGACTTCTTTTTTTTTTTTTAGAACATAGTTATTGATAAACTGACCTATAAAACTCAGTTCTCTAGCAAGAATTCCTTGATTCACAGAGGAATCTGTATGAGGCTTTTTGTTTATGGTGAACCCCTGAAATGTAGTCAGTATTTATGGGAAATTCACATCATGTTTAGGAAAGCCTATTAATCTCATTAAAAATATAGAAGTAAGTTTTCCTTTGGCATCTGAGTGCTCATTCATGCCATGCTTTAGAATGGGTATTTTCTTTCTTTCATAAAGTTCTTATCCATAAATATTCATTTCTTATTGACTATAGTGCTATATAATTAAAGCTAATAAGGGGCACCTGAGTGGCTCAGTCACTTAAGCCTCTGACTTTGGCTCAGGTCATGATCTCATGATTCATGGGTTCGAGCCCCACATTGGGCTCTGTGCTGACAGCTAGCTCAGAGCCTGGAGCCTGTCTTCAGATTCTGTATCTCCCTCTCTCTCTGACCCTTCCCTGCTCATGCTGTTTCTATCTCTCTCTCAAAAATAAATAAAACATTAAAAAAATTTTTTAAAGCTAATAAGGACCATTTAAACATTTAATAAATTTAATGTCTTTGAAGTAGAATTTTTAAGGTCAAAAGAAATGTGAACAACAGGAATCTAGTTGAAGTCTTGGTGGAATACATATAAAAATAAATACAAATATCACATTTTGCTTTAAAAATAACAGGCAAGGTTTGTGGGAGAGACCAGGATTCTGAGAATGGCATTTATAACTTCTACTTCAAATTTAAGCAGAGGAAAATGCCCCAAATTCTAAGCTTTTTTATTTTTAAGATTTTAAGTAATCTCTATAGCCAACATCGGATTCAAACTCATAATCCCAAGATCAAGAGTCACATGCTCTACTGAATGAGCCAGCCAGGCACCCCTCACAAATGCTAATCTTAACCTAATTCTATAGTTGGATGGATTTATAGGGAAAAATTGTTTAATTGTTGAAAATGTCATATATAGTTTTCTAAGCAAATTATTGTCTGACTCTCTCCCACCCACATCTTTCTTACTTTCTCACCCCCTTCCTTTCTTCTAACTCTATACATTAAATAACAGGTAACAGCACAGTTTTCAAGAAAAAAAAAATCATTTCCAGAACCTTAAGATTCAAGATGTAAACTCCTTCACTGTTAGCTTAAGTGTTTGGTTCCTAGTTCTCTTTATTTCCTGCTTCAGTAAAGACTTGACAGTAGGGCACGTGGATTGCTCATCTGGTTGAGCGTCCAACTTTGATTCAGGTCATGATCTCACAGGTCACAAATTTGAGCCCTGTGCTGGGCTCTGTTCTGACAGCGCGGAGCCTGCTTGGGATTCTCCCTCTCTCTCTTCCCCTCCCCTGCTTGCACTTTGTCTCCCTCTTTCTCTCATAAGTAAACATTAAAAGAAATTTTTTAATTAAAAAAAGATTTGACAGAATTACAAGCCAGGATTTCAGTAGTATCTTGAGAAGTAGAGCTGAAGTCTTTTCTCATTCTGGGCCTCCAATTTTAGACACTGCATCAGTTACACAAGAGAAAAAAAATTTAATAAATTTTTAAAATATTTATTTATTTTTGAGAAAGAGAGAAAGGGGGGAGAGGCAGAGAAAGAGAATCCCAAGCAGGCTCCAAGCTGCCAACACAGAGCCTGATGCAGGGCTCAAACCCACACACCATGAGATCATGAGCTGAGCCAAAATCAAGATTCAGATGTCCAACCGACTGAGCCACCCAGGCATCCCTAGAAGAGAGAAAAAATTTTAATTCACACTAGGAGCCATTTAAATGTTTTTCTAACTTGGAAAGCCAGTGGCTTTTATACATGTTAGAAAACCTGAAGGTGGAGAAAACAGAAATCTGGCTTGGAGAAATCTTGAGCCTTTTAAACCACATTTTGGACCCAATTCTTGGTAGGAGCCTCCTGGTGTGTTCGTGGCACATCACACAGCAACACCACTGTGCGTTTTTACTGCTCTGTGTCGCCAGATAGAGGAGAACACACCAATACTGCAGAGGTCACAACCAGGCAAGATGTGGGGATGCCAAGAAACTAGGGCAGAGGGGCCTGAGGATGTAGCAGAAGGTACTGTGGTTGTCCTGCTCACAGTCAAAGCATAAAACATGGATCAGAGGCATGATTGCTTTAGAGAGCAGCTCCAAAGCTGACTGCTATGAGACAATGGGCAAATCTGTGATATGTGGTTGTGACAGCATCAGGATGGGTATTTAAATGTAATTCTTGTAAACAAGAGACAATTTTTTTTCTTAAAAATTTTTTTTGACATTTATTTATTATTGAGAGAGCATGAACGGGGTAGGGACAGGGAGAAGAGGAGACACAGAATCTGAAGCAGCTCCAGGCTTCGAGCAAGTTGTCAGCACAGAGCCTGACGTCAGGCCTGAACCCACGAACCGTGAGATCATGACCTGAGCCGAAGTCATTCGCTCAACTGGCTGAGCCACCCAGGCGCCCCAACAAGAGACAATTTTGATGCATTCAGGGGAGAACCTGATCCAAAATACAGACTATCCTATTATCCCACACAATATCCTTCAAATTTTAGTCAAATAAAGCTAAAGTGCCTTATTTTCCATCATAGAAACAAATCAAGGACTAGGCAAATATTGTTTCCCCCACACCCCTCTAAAATATCAACAAAATCAAGTCGATTGTCTTGTTTGAATGGTTTAGAAATACTTTTAGATACTGTCCACTAAGTCCTTTTATAGAGCAGATTAAGTTGGACTTGGTTGATCAAGCAAAATTGCTGATCCACCTTTAGCACTCAATTAGCCAGGGGTTATAGCTCCAAGAATACACAGACATATGGATCAGACATGGGGACTTAAACCTGAATTGGGAGTCCAAAAGGATTTAAAGCCAACTGTATCTTTTCCCCAGATGTCTAAGGAAGGGCATGGAGCCCAAAGGAGAAAGTCCCTAGAAGCATCAGGTATTTGTCCAGGCCCTTCTTGTGAGGTTGTGACTCAGTTTTCTGGAAACAGAGAAAAAAGATACAATGATTATTACTAAAGGAGACACCCAGAATCATGACTGGGAGGCCAGCTTTCAGAGTGTGCAGTTTGGTTTCCTGACATGGGTCTTCCTTAATTAAGTTGGGTTTGGTTGATCAAGCATATTGCTGATCATCCTCCTTCCCCCGTGACAAAAGAGTAATGATAACTCTTGCATTTGTCTATGACTTGAATTATTTATTTTAATAAGTGCTTTCTAGTAATCACCTCTCTTGATTCCCACAACAATACCAGCTATGCAGGTAGTGATAATCCAGATCAAGCACATGGCTTACACAGAGAAGGAAGTGCATCCTTGAGACTGAGTGTCCCAGCAAGGTTTTCAGACTTCAGAGCTGGTGGGTGTTCCTTTTCAAATCCACTTGACCGTCTCACCGTCTCAAGTATTCATCAAACAATGTTCTCATTAAACAGTTCTAACCTAGAGGGTACTGTGACAGAAACATTTCTATGTGCTTTAGAATTTATCTTTATTGACCAATGCTTTTGCCAACTTTTCACCATTATTTGCTTTTTTTAATGTTTATTTTTGAGAGAGAGAGAGAGCCAGAACACGAGTTGGGGAGGGGCAATTAGAAAGGGAAACAGAATCCAAAGCAGGCTCCCGGTTCCAAGCTGTCAACACAGAGTGTGATGTGGGGCTTGAACCACGAACCACAAGATCATATATGACCTGAGCCAAAGTCAGACGCTCAACCTATGGAGCCACCCAGCTGCCCCTTCACCATGATTTTCTGTTGTATTTAAACACGAAGAGCTTACACAAACCTCTTCTCTAGAATAAAGTGAGTGGTGATGTTAATGGTTCTTCAGCTTATGTTGGATACAAATACATTGGCTACTGGAGCATTCTTAAACCATCAGACTGTTAAATACAGCAACCCCCTTGCCAGTGAATGCACATTGGTGTTAGTGGAACGTTGCTTGTAGCGAAAGATATCTGGGGTTGGAAAGTAGTAGTTTGTTGACCTGTATGATGAAGAGGCTTTACACCTTAATATGTAGAGTAATGCTGCAGTGATTGGAAGTTTTTCCCCTAGGTTATAAGTTTTCTTATCTTATTCCTCTATTTACCACTGGGCTTGAAAGCTGTATTTGGTGCTCTCCCCTTATTGCAATGTGTGTACCTTTTGGAAGAAGAGATTAAAAGGAGTGGTACACTCTCCTACTGCACGGTCTCTCCCACCACCACCTCCCCTGCACTGCCCACGAGAGGAGGGCAAGGAGAGGAACCACAGGTGGGCCCTACCTCTGGACTCATGCCTGAGTCCAACCTGGTACTTGATGGGCAAGCACCTGGTGCTCCCTAAGGTAGAAGTTTAAAATCAGCATCATTGTTAACTTTCTAGAAGTGAGTTAATGCTGATCTTGGGGATATCAGAGCTAGAGTCGTTGCTCTGGGTTCCCTGTGCTTATTTCTTCACCGCCACCACTGACATCTTTCCCTCTGCAGTTTGTTATCGTCTTGTCACCATAAAAATCACATCTCAGTTTGGGCTGCAGGGCTCAGATAATGCACAAGCACCATGTTAAATGTTATGATGTGAAACATCATTTATTTCTTCAACAATTCATTCCAGAGCTGGGGCTGGGCCTTTGCAAAATTATTTTTCTGCCTCCTTCTCCCTGGCTCTTTTCTTCTCCCAAATCCTTTTCTCTTGCTTTCTTTCTCCTATTGACCACTTGTTAAATCTTTTTGTTTGTTTCCCCCCTTTCTCCTGGGACCCTCCGACAGGCAGGCTTGCCAGATTCATTTTCTGATCAAAGCTGTTTGATTTGGTCAATTTTGCCACATTGGAGACGTTCTCTATTACAGAGATAAATAGCTTTGGGCTAACTGTCAACGAAAACTTGTAAGCTAATAAATTATTCCAATTTCTTCCCGCGGATTTCTCTGGAGACAGCCCTAGGAAATACACTTTTTGATTAGTAAATTTCTCTGTGTGTGTGTCTGGACATTCAAATGTGTCGGCTTTGATTAGCACCATTGCTTTTCAAGTCGACGTTGGCTGAGGGGCTGTCAGTTGCAGGCAGCCCTGATGCATAATGCATCAACTGGGCCCGGAAACAGGAGCCTCTTCCAAGGCTGGAAAGGTGGGAAAATTGCCCTAACAACCCCGCTGGCTTACTCTGCGCCAAAGGGAGCTCAACTTGAAAGTCTTGACAAGACTTGCTTCGACTGCAATGGAAGCCACCCACACCGGGTGGAGAGGATTGAAGAGACCAGGACCATGGGCTGCCAGGAGCCAAGGCCGCTGCTCCATCTGCTCTGGCCACCACCTCCTCCTCCCACAATTTTGCCCTTGCATCCTCCCCACGCCCTCCACTCCATCATCTTGGAGTCCCTGGGCAAAGGCCAGCCCCTTCTAGGCAGGCCCAGATTTCCCTGTGCCTCCCCTTGGATTCTGGTTCGCCGTTTGTCTAGTTAAGGGCCCTTGGGCTGTTATAGAAACAATATTTTGGCTATAACAAATCAATCGGTGCGTGTGAACACAAACATACAGATCATTTATCAACTGCAAAATACCCTAAATTATGACCTTTCTAAAACCTATCAGAAGGGCGAGCGAATGCATAACGTAAATTAAACTTTGAAGGGTCAGCGGTTTTTACTTTCACTATTCATCTTTCTTTCACCTTATAGGTTTAAGAACAAGAGGGCTGTGTAATTACATTTCAATGGGGTGCAGCGGTTCATTATTCCCGGCTATACCAATCTGCTGCAACATTTCCAATGCAGTCAGGTACATTTTAGCAGATATTAGTTGGTGTAAGGCCATACTTGCTCTTTGGGACTGATAACATCTTTTAATGCATAACAGTGCTATCATCTCAATTTAGAAAAGGCTAAAAGGGTGAGAGTTTTTTTTCTTAGATCAATACAGTTGTTCATATTTTATAAAGGTGGTAAAGCCTGTCTGATAATTCTTCCCAGATATTACTTGCCCTTTGCCTCCCAGTTGCTCCCTTTCTCTGATTACTATTTCCCTATCTCCACCACCCTGTGTGGTAGTAGACAGTGTTCTAGAGCTTACTGCTCTGATGGAAATGGGTAACTTTCAACAGAAAACACTTTTGCTGCCAATTATCTGGTGCTGGCATTGGTGATGCTGTGCTGCCGAGTGCACAGACTTTGAAGTTTCAGCTCAGCCATGAAAGACCTGGTGGTGGAACCATTGTGTTCTTTCTACCTGTGGAGCCAGAAGGCATCTTCAGAAACTATTGGTATACTCTGCTCTAGGACGTGCAGGCATGGTGGAGTCAACAGGGTCAGCTTACAGGGACCTCATCCTGAAGAAAACCTTTAGGGTAGAACCAACTTTAAAAGTCTGCAAGCAAAAATGGAAGCCCAGAGCCATACCTAAAGTTGAGTATTTAAATTATATATATATATATATATGGATATGTGTGTGTGTGTATATAAATAATATTCAATTAAATACATAAGAACATATGTATATATACATGTGTGTCTATGTGTACATGCCTGCATATATACGAAAATCCACAGATAAAGGGCTGGGAAAATGTCTATCGTGTTGCAGAGTGGTTATGTCTTAGGAGGAGAATGAGGTAGGATTATCACTTGTATATTGCTGGAATCTTTTACCCACAAGGTTGTATTCATATTTTACTAGGTGACAAGAAAGAGAGAAAGAGAAAAGGAAGGAGGGAAAAGAAAGAAAGAGTGAGGGAAAGAAAGGATGGATGGATGGATGGATGGGAGAGAGAGAGAAGGAAGGAAAGGGGAGAGGGAGGGAGAAAGGCTTCTTGACTCCTTTATTTTTATTTTTTTAAATTGTAAAATACATGTAATGTAAAGTTTACTATCTTAACCATATTTAAGTGTAGTGTTAAGTATATTCACACTGTTGTACAACCGATCTCCAGAACATTTTTATCTTACAAAGCTGAACCTCTCTATTCATTAAACAATTCCCCATTGCTTCTTCTTCCTAGCCCCTGGCTACGGTCCTTTCTTTTCTTTCTATGAATGTGACCACTCTAGGTACCTTATGTAAGTGGAATTATACAGTATTTTTGTGACTGGATTATTTCACTTATTTGTCTTTTTGTGACTGACTTATTTCACTTAGCATAATGTCCTCACGGTTCATCCATGTTACAATGTGTGTCATAATTTCCTTCCTTTTTAAGGCTGGATAATACTTTATTGTATGTATATACCACATTTTGTTTATCCTTACACCTGCTGATGGATATCTGGGTCACTTCCATATCTTGGCATATAGCACTGTGGACGTGAGTGTGTAAATATCCCTTCAAGACTCTGCTTTCAGTTCTTTTGTATATACCTAGAAGTGGATTTGCTGGATCACATGCTAATTCTATTATTTTTTAACGAAAAGACTCTTAAAATTAAAAAAACACATTGGGATGCCTGGGTGGCTCAGTCGGTTAAGCGTTCAACTTCACTTAAGGTCATGATCTCACAGTACATGGATTCAAGCCCCACATTGGGCTCTGTGCTGACAGCTCAGAGCCCAGAGCCTGCTTTGGATTCTGTGTCTCTCCCTCCCCCACTCATGCTCTGTCTCTCAAAAAATAGGTAAATGTTAAAAAATTTTTTTAAACCCACCTTTACTACTGTTATAGGGTCATATAGGGTTTAGGACCTAGCTAGTTAGTTGCATCTCCACACATAATTTACCTAATGTGGTAAAAGCCATCATGCTTGATTAGGAGAGCACCCCAGGAATGTGAGAAATTATTCACTGGACCATCGTCTGACAGCTCTGCTTTCTATTAAAATAATACTTCTGAGTGGATTTATTGTTTGGGCTCCCTGGATTCCTGCAAGGTAGATCAGTAAGGAGAAGTTAGGTCACTCTGTCAAAAGCATGCCCTGAGTTAGTGGGTATGCAGATCAGATTGATCCAGGGCATAGACCACTAGATGACAATGCCTCTAGCCCATGTGGTGTGGTGTCCGTAAATGGTTGTTTTCTGAAAGAGTGATGTTTGCCAAATTTTGACCAGGGCTCTTAACTCTGTAGAACTGGGATAGAGGTAAGAGGGCACTGTCTAGTGTTAGCATGAATTTTTATTTTCAGAAATACATCAAGACCTGGATCTGCCTGTTGAGAAATGCTGTTTTCCAAAGTAGTGCCTATGTTTGGCATGACCCCAAGGGGCCCCTGGGCTTGCTCCTGTGTTCACTTTCATAGGAAGCTGTTTAAGAAAGACTGTAAAATATGTTGAAAGTGAACAATATTTGGATACTGAAAGCCTGTTTTTCCCAGCTCAATTCTAAGTGTGCTCTCCCACAACTTCAACAATTAATTGATGCCCAAATCTTTAGTAGTAGTCTGGCAAAAATGTAAAATTTCTTACTTCCCAGCTGGTGCTCTCTT
>NW_027529433.1:5057111-5058224 GCF_008692635.1 Crocuta crocuta
TACAACCTGAAGGGGATGGAGAGCCCAAAGGTCCAGTGAGCCAATCTCATGGGGNGTGAGGGCGATCATCAGAAAAGCATTAGAGTCACAGGACTGGGGTTCTGGTCCTGGCTCTGCCACTTACTCACTGTGTTCTCAGAAAATTCCTTCTACCTCTCTGAGCTTGAATTTCTTGTCCTCAAGCTGAGGTGTTTGACACCATGATGTGTAGAGTATTCACTCCTCATAAACATTCTGGAATCCTAAAAAAAGCAGAAGGGGTGGGATGTCCCCTGTCCTCCCAAGCTCCAGAAATCCATGGACAACTTTCTACAGTGACAAAGAGCTCTCTTCTAACAAGATTTCTAAAATAATGGACTCCTTTAACAAGACTAATGTAATGAGCAAAGTGTTCATGAATCTGAAATAATGTATTAAATTTCATATGGCCTTTTAAAATTAAGTTGGGGGGGGTTGAACAAAATGTACAGTGGACATGATGAACCTAAAAGGCTTGAGAAATTGCTTCATTAAGATTAGTAAATATTTGCTGAACTCCTGCTCCATTCCAGGCACAGTGCCAGGCACCAGGATGAATAAGACAGTCCCTGCCCTTTTTAAAAAATCCAGGCATATGGGGCACCTGGGTGGCTCAGTTGGTTAAGCGTCCAACTTCAGCTCAGGTCATGATCTCACAGTTTGTGGGTTCGAGCCCCGTGTCAGGCTCTGTGCTGACAGCTAGCTCAGAGTCTGGAGCCTGCTTCAGATTCTGTGTCTCCCTCTCTCTCTGACCCTCCCCTGCTCATGCTGTCTCTATCTCTCTCTCAAAAATAAATATTTTTTTAAAAAAATCAAGGTATAAGGTAGGCAGACCAAAATGTAAAAAGGCATTTCAAAATTCTGTAAGAAGGGCAGTGACAAAGATAAGCCCAGGATGCCATGGGGCCCGAGCCATCCTAGGGAGAGTCCTAGCAAGATTTCTTATAGGAAGTAGTAGCTGAACTGGCTTTGAAAGAGGTGCTTCAGGCCTTCTTGCTAAACCCAGAGCTCTACAGGGAGCTTTCCAGTTTCAGTATAGTCTAAACCTCTGCTGTTAAGGTTGAAATTTGTTCTTTTTTTTTTTTTTTTTTTTTT
>NW_027529433.1:5058229-5163229 GCF_008692635.1 Crocuta crocuta
CAGAAGACAGCAACCAAATGAGGGCTTTTGAAAGCAGAAGAGGAGAGCCAAACTCTCTTAACTAATTCCTTTCCAATTGTTCTATATATTGGTATAGGTTTTGGTTAGATTAGGATCTTCAGACTTAGTCTAAGTGTGCTGAAATATATCCCACTAGTGAAAATGCTGACTTAAAATCATTGATTAGGATCTTTTATGGTTCTCAGGCCTTAGCAATACTCCCTGAACTAGACTATTTCTGTCACCAGGTTGTTCAGTAAACCCTTCAGAGCTCTTAGTTTAATAGGTAATAATGGAGGGAAGAGGAGAAACCCCAGTGCAACTCTAGCCAGGTTTGAGAGAGCCTCAGATCTTCACTGAGCTATATTCACTGCCTTGTCTGTCCTTGATGTGCTCTCCACAAGGTACCTTAAATTTATTGAGTTTCCTGTTGAAGTTGGACTTCCTTTTTAGATACAAAACAAAAACTTAAGAAAATGCTATGATAGAGCTACTACATGTAGATACTCAACAGATACCAGTATTTTCTATGTTTTGGAAGACAGGGAAAGTGTAATATCATTGAAGTTGTTCAAACAGAGGAGACCTTCTCTATTCTAAAGAGAAATAACAACAGAGCACTGAAGGGACATATTGTGAGCTCCTAGAAGAAACTGGTCTCTAGGTCTCCCTGACAAGTCACAACAAACAAAACACATTTCTTTCAGGAGAGAAACATGGTAGGTCTAATAAATCTGGAATTAGGGATTGTGTCTTCCTGTATCCTATGGGCATGAGAGAAAACAATGAGTGTGATGGTAGGACCATTTGTTGGCTGGGTAACTAGTTGAATGACTATCCTGAAAGGGTGCTGATTTGGATGTATGTCATTTTAGAGCTTGTAGTATTAAGCCCTAGGGAGCTGCTCTGCATGTTTTTGGAACAAGACAGAGTGGAAAGAATGTAAGAGAGAAAGAGAAAATAAAGAGGGAGGCAAGGGAGTGAGGGCTTTTTATCCATGGGGACTCTGACCATGACCCAGTCCTGTTAGTATTTCTATCAGTTTGGAAGGTGGTAGAGAGCATGATCAACCAAATTGCAGATTATGCCAATCAGGATGAGAACTGGGATGCAACAAGTCCTTGCCAGGAATAAGATAATGGGCTAAACATAACAAGATGAAAGGAAACTGGGATGAATGCAAGTTTCTACCCATGGGTCCAAAAAAATCAATGTGCTAGTTAAGATGAGAGAGGCATGAATTAGCTGCAGCACTTACAAAACAGATAAAAATCCCAAAAGACAAAGAGTTTGAATTGCCTGTAAACTCATTGACAATGGGGTCAAATAATCTAATGGGATCTTAGACTAGAAGGAGGGAGCTGATGCTCCTTCCTTACTCTGAACTAATAATACTCAGACCACATATGGAAAATTCTGCCCAGTTCTTGTCTTGGTGTTTTTTGTTTGTTTATTTGTTTTTTAATATAATTTATTGTCAAGTTGGCTACCATACAGTGTATACAGTGTGCTCTTGCTTTTGGAGATAGATTCCAGTGATTCATTGTTTACATACAACATGCAGTGCTCATCCTAAGTGCCCTCCTCAATGCCCATCAGCCATTTTCCCCTCTCCCCTGTCCCCCCACATCAACCCTCACTTTTTTCTTGGTATTTAAAGAGGGATGTAGACAGACTGGAATGTGTCCAGAGGAAAGACCAGGGTCATGAAAACATAGTATTTTAGTAGAAAAGATAAGTGTTGACTTCAAATTCTTGAAAGAGAATTAGTTTGGAAGAAAGACAACTCTGAGACCAGTATAAGGAGGGGATTTCTTTTTTTTTTTTTAATATTTTTATTTATTTCTAGGAGAGAGAGAGAGAGAGACAGCGTGAGCAGGGGAGAGTCAGAGAGAGAGGGAGACACAGACTCCGAAATAGGCTCCAGGCTCTGAGCTGGCAGTCAGCACAGAGCCCCGGGGCCCGAACCCACGAACCGCGAGATCATGACCTAAGCGAAAGTCGGACGCTTAACCGACTAAGCCACCCAGGCGCCCAAGGAGGGGATTTCTAACAAAACTGTTGAAAGTCAAAGTGGGCCATTTTGGAGCAAGTGATGTTTCCATTGACTAGAAGTGTTTTTGTTTTTCTTTTTTCTTTTCTTTTTTTTTTTTTGAAGAGAGATAGAGTACACAGGGGAAGAGCAGAGAGAGTGACAGACTCCCAAAGAAGCTCCATAATGTCAGCACAGAGCCTGACACAGGGCTCTAATTCATGAACTATGAGATCATGACCTGAGCTGAAATCAAGAATCAGATGCTTAACTAATTTAGCCACCCAGCTGCCCCTGGAAGTGTTTTAAGTGTTTTAACACAGGCTAAAGTATTCACAGTAGAATGAGGTAGAAGGGATTCTGTGTGTGTGTGTGTGTGTGTGTGTGTGTGTGTGTACACACAAACATGTTTTCTTTTATACCGTGGAACAAGTACTATGTGCCAGGCACTGGGGATGCTAAAACACAGTACATTCTATGAATGAGACAGATCAAAACAACACCCCAACACATGTGTTTCTAGATGTGAAAAATAAGTATAGTAGAAAAGAGAAAGGGAGTTACTAACTCTGCTGCTCAGCAAAAATGAATTCCAAGCCAGGCAAAGCAAATGAAAGAGTGGGGCTGTGGAACCCAGCTGGGAAAGTTGTTGGCTGTGTTGGGGTGGGGAATAATCTGCTGGGAGATGAGATTGCAGAGGTAGGCTGGGAGTGAGTTGTGAAGGACCTTGGTATTATGATAAGGAGCTTGCTCTTCAGGGGGAAAAAGAGAAGAAACTGGGAGAGACTACTTAAAATAGACACTTTCACACAATGATTATGCTGACAGATAGACTGAACTCAGGAAAATGGTGACAAGGAGACTCATTGGTCATCTACATCTCTGAGAGCCTGAGTTCATAGAAGATTGGTCAAGAAGACTTGGTCTGGGGTTGACTAGGAATACTTTCTAAGAAGAGGAAAAATACAGAGCTGCTAAACACAGCCTATCAGCAATGGACGAATAAGGCTGCTTAAACTGAATGTTGTTTTAAAACTGAGAATTAGAGAGAAAGTGAGAGAAGATTTTTCAGACCCTGAAGCTCTCAGAGACACTAATACCTGAGAAAAAGAAAAGCTGCCACCAACATCAGGAGCTGGCCTGGTACCCACATGTAGGCCTTAGTATTCTTCTGTTAAACATAAACAATTTCACAGAGTCCCAGCACCAGAAAAGGCTACTCTGTGACCATGATGGATCTAGACAAAACAAGACCTCCTCATATTCATCTCTGAGTGAAAACAAAAGCAAGAACATTTTTCAAACCACAAAAATAATCAACCATGCCCCTATCCAGCTAGTAGAAGTGACTGCTGCTGCTTTGTCCATAACAGTGACAGCCCAGCTCCATTCTTCTCATCCTGTAGGTAAGGTGTATCAAGATACCCAGTCAAATGCAAATCCAGGTCCCATTTCCTTGAACCCTTCTTCACATCACTTAACACAAGTTCAAATACTGTAACAAATGATTTCTAAATCCTCTTACTGAAAATAGTTGCCTCATGGTTTTGCATGGTGCATGTTCTCTTTCATTGCAGTGTATCAACAAACGTTTTGTTCCTGATGATCTTTGATTAGAGGACATTGATACACCATTATTTTATATCTTGTCCCTAGCTTTAGGAGTTCAAAGTGTCCCTGAGGTTTTCAGATAGAATATTATACACACTAGAAATGATGGGCTAGTCCATGTACTGTTTCAAGCACAAGACTTGGGTTGTCCATTTTGTACACCTAATACATTTTAAGAACCAGCTCAAAAATCAGCAGCTTCTGTGAAGATTCCTGGTATCTCTCCTGTGAAATGACCCATTGTCTGAGGCCTACTATACATGGTACTGACCTCTTTTGGCAAATTATACAAATTATATATGTTTAAACAAACTGAATAGTGTTGTGAATATTTTTAAGCACTCCCAGTGATTATAAACTCATTGACAGCAAGGACTCTGTCTTATTAATCTTTGTGTTCTCGGTGTCTAACAGGCAGTATAGAGAGAATATTCAATTGAAGTTCATTAAATGAATAAATGCAAAAATGAATGAATGAAATGTTGGAAGGGACTTAAACAGTTACCCAGTCCAGGGTCTCACACTCGAATTCTTAGTGGGGCTCAGTAGGTAATGGACAGGGAAGGGCCTGTGGCCACTTGGACAATTCCTGCCCTATCAATCCTAGTAATGTTTCCTAGGAATAAATGTGGGTTCATTGTTGCTGGAATCATCTGAATTTTCATAAATAGAAATATAGCTCAATCTTTAAATGTTTTAAAATACTGTGTGAGCCTAATCTAGCTATGGACCAGATTTAGTTTCTGGCTGCCAATATGTGATTTCTGTACTTGTCCAACCCCTAAGTTTATATATGAAGACACTGTGGCCCAGAGAAATTAGGGTCATGCCTGAGGTCTCCCAGCCATCAATGGCAGAACAGATTCAAACCCAAGTGTTAAGAATCATAATCGAAATTAGTAACTACTGATCATGTTCTGGGAGTAAGGCATTCATACCTTAGACTCCTATTCAAGCCAAAGTGCAGATGTTCAGGGTGAGGGAAAATGTGTGTAAAAATCATAGAAATGGGATCTAAACTTTGCTGATGGTTATATTTCTAAGCAATATTTGCTTTCCTTTCTCAATGCTATGTCTATTTCCTTCTCACTAGTAAATTTAATTACATATATTTTATTTATTTATTTATTTATTTATTTATTTATTTCTAGGAGAGAGAGAGAGAGACAGCGTGAACAGGGGAGGGTCAGAGAGAGAGGGAGTCACAGACTGAAACAGGCTCCAGGCTCTGAGCTGGCAGTCAGCACAGAGCCCGACGCGGGGCCGAACCCACGAACTGCGAGATCATGACCTAAGCAAAAGTCGGACGCTTAACCGACTAAGCCACCCAGGCGCCCCTAATTACATATATTTTAAAACTTAAGTATAATTTCTATCAATGTATTAGATGTAACTGTATAAAATGTCAGATTGTACCACTAGCCTTATAATGACCACTAGCCTTATAATGTCTAGCTCACCTCTTAGGCCCTACTCCCCAAAGGTGACTACCACTAATTCTTTCAGGTGTTCATAGGACTTGCGAAAAGTCTTTTAATTAAGTTCTTTATTTTAATTCCAGTATAGTTAACATGCAGTGCTATATTAGTTTCAGGTGTATGATATAGTGATTCCTCAGTTCTATACATTACTCAGTGCTCATCATGATAAGTACTCTTTAATCCCCATCACCTATTTCACCCATTCTCCCAACCATCTCCCCTCTGGTCACCACCAGTTTGTTCTCTATAGTTAAGAGTCTATTTCTCAGTTTGTCCCTTTCTCTTTCTCTCTCTCTCTCTTTTTTTCCTTTGCTTGTTTTGTTTCTTAAATCCCACATATGAGTGAAATGATGTATTTATCTTTCTCTTACTGAATTATTTTACTTAGCTTTATACTCTCTAGTTATATCCATGTTGTTGTAAATGACAAGATTTCATTCTTTGTTATGGCTGAATAGTATTCAGCTATATATGTGTGTAAATATATATCTCGTCTGTATCCATTCATCAGTCGATGGACACATGGGCTGCTTCCATAATTTGGCTATTATAAATAATGCTCTAATAATCACAGGGATGCACGTATCCCTTTGAATTTATGTTTTTGTATTCTTGGGGTAAATACCCAGCAGTGTGATTAGTGGATCAGATGGTAGTTCTATTTTCAACTTTTTCAGGAACCTCCATACTGTTTTTCCACAGTGGCTGCACCAGTTGGCACTCTCACCAACAGTGCACAGCGGTTCCTATTTCTCCACATCCTCACCAACACTTATTGTTTCTTGTTTTGTTTTTTTTTTTTAATTTTAGCCATTCTGACAGGTATGAGGTGATATCTCACTGTGATTTTGGTTTGCATTTCCCTGATGATGAGTGATGTTGAGCATCTTTTCATGTGTTTGTTGGTCATCTGAATGCCTCTGAAAGTCTTTTTAAATTCATGATTCTCCAGTTTCATTCTGGATATGTATGCCATTCTGCTCTAGAAATTTTTCTTGTACCACTTCTTTGATAATTTTCTTCTTTTCATTTTCTCTGTTATCTTCTTCTAGAATTCCTATTAGTTGGCTGATGTAAAATTCTCTTCTTTCTTTTTTAAAGTTTTTATTTAAATTATTTTTTAATTTACATCCAAGTTAACATGTAATTTTCTCTTCTTTCTTGTCTTCTATCGTTTTTTTATCTGTTTTCTTAGAGATTTCCTCAACTTTATCTTACAGCCCTTGTTATTGTCTCTTTTGCTTCTGCTCTTATACTTTTAAATTCCCAGAACTTCTTCTCTGAATGCTCTCTAACGTTTTCCTGTCCTTGTTTCATGGCTTCAACATTGTCTTCTATCTACTAATAATTGTAGTTTGTTTATTTCTTTGTTTGTTTGAAATTGCTTGTGCTGTGGTTGTTTTCTAAGTTCCCTTTTCCTCCATGTGTTTGTTTCCTTTTTTATTATTTTTTTAATGTTTTATTTATTTTTGAGAATAAGAGAGACAGAACATGAGCAGGGGAGGGGCAGAGAGGGAGAGGGAGACACAGAATCCAAAACAGACTATGAGCTGTCAGCACAGAGCCCGAAGCAGGGCTCTACCCCACAGACTGTGAGTTCATGACCTGAGCTGAAGTCAAACACTTAACCGACTGAGCCACCCAGGTGCCCCCTCTGTGTGTTTGTTTCAATCTGCTTGTTGCATTAGTACCTTTCCTCAAATGACTAATGGACTTTGGTTGTCTAATCACATTTAAAAGTGAGGCAGTAAAATAAACAAATGCATGAATCACTCAATCAGTTAGTCAGCAGAGCACTAAAACTGTAATGAATAAGTGCTGTGTATATGGTGAGGCTTTTTGAGTGGTAGGTTTTACTGTACAGCAGTCAGCTGGAGACCCACCTGTTGTTCTTAGGAGATCTCCAGTGGTCAGTGTCTGCAGACAATTTTATGAGAGAAGAATCGTTCAGATTTCCTCCTGAAAGGTGAAAATGCCTGCTTCCAGTGTTCTGAAAGACAGTAGAAGAATAGGGGAGGCAGGTCTGGAGAACTCCCCATTCAGTAGGCACGCTTCCGCTTCATTCCCTGGTTGCTCACATTCTGCCTCATGCCTGTTCCAAGTGTCCCCTATTCTGGTTTCAGCATCTCCAAACAAAAAATTTCTAATCTACTTCTAGGGAGGTGGGGGTTGGAAGGATTCGTTTATCTTTAAAAGACTTGCCCACGTCCCCTGTTTGCAGTCCTCCCCCCACGGCTACCTTCAGAGGCGTGCTGGGACTTCTGGCTTCATGGCGAGAGCTGCTTGCCTCTTGTTAGTTCTTCCCACTGCAGGGTGGGTCTCAGTTTTGAGGGTCTGCAAAGTCAGTTACTCCTTGGACTTCTGCATTTTAGCTTCCAAAATTTTTTTGCCTTTCTTCTATGCCTATCACCCCCTGTCTGACTCTGCTTTTTTTTTTGGATAGTGCCTTATTTATTCCTTTCCCATCATTTTAGAGGGTCTTCAATGGGAAGCAGAGACCAATGCATATGTCCGATCCACCATGTGTAACTGGAAGTTTCCCTGGGAGATGTAGACTTGATTTTTCATATCTGCTAGTCAGAGATACATCTTGGATGGGCAGGAACATGGACAGTGGTCAACCTGGCCCATTTCCTTTTCTTAACAAACAGTCTTACTGAAGTATCTACAGACACAAAAATGTTCTTTGGCTCCTCTTGTTTAACATCATTCATAAAGAGATCTAGCTGTGTTGGGACCACTTCCATTCTGAAAAAATAATATTCTAATGCTTATCATATTTCCCAATTTTATGAAAAGACTCATGTGTCAATAGTTTGAATATTCTAAATTTAGTCTAATACATTTTTATTCTGTGCTTTATTCATAGCGGAGTTGCACTTTACTTATCTGTGCAATTATATTTATGTGACCATAATGTTACTTTATGTTGAGTTATAAAGGAGTCCTGTAACATCCTTTATGAAACCAATGTCTGTTATTATCAACAACAATGGGTGTGTGGTATATGCCACCAGATTTGGCCTGTGATAATAAGTCCTATTACTGACAGCTGTGACAGTGGAGATGGTGGTTCATTGGAGAGGATGTGGAGTACTGACAGTGATCAACTTGATAGTACAAAGACAGCAGTAATTCAGAGGCTTTAGAAAAAATAATTAAACTCCTTTTATTATTCCTTGGCTGTTTATTATATGATCTACAACATCCCTGATAACTACCATGAATAAAGGTATGTCCACAATTCTGGGTGCCCACTTGTGGCGCTATCCACACCTCTAAGGGTTCTTACAGAATCAGATGATAGGAAGATCAGATCATCTACATGGTGTGACTGAGAGGGGCCACAGCTATTTTTCATGGTCATCTGTCCACTCTACAAAAGGACCAGGTTTGACTCATGTGACTGAAAGCGGCAATTATACAACTACAACCATGCCTACCTACCAATTAATTAATGTCTCTATTCTAAGGCATAGTACTAGGAGTTCTGAGGGACACAAAAGGAGAGATTGTCCTTTACTTTCCAGGTATTTTCCAGCAATACTAAGCAGTATAGGGTGAGCTTCTAATGGGGATAATGCCTTTACAAGAGGAAGAATGTAGAACGGGAAGGGTTGACTGGACTGGGACATTCTCATTGCACTTTGGCTCTATCTCAGCCCTAGGATTCATTCCATGGTGTAATTATTTGTCTACTACATGGTTGTCTTTTCCATTTAGGGCATGGGGCCTGTTATCCTCATCTTTGTCTCCCCAGCAGTTTGCATAGTGCTCTGCATATTAAGTAAATGTTTACCGAATGAAAGAATGAATGGATGGATGAGTGAATTCATGGAGGACTGGAAACTAGGCTGGATCTCTGATAATATGTAGGAAATAAGTAGAAGTAGTCAGAAGCTGGTACTAGAAAGTGTGGTTGAAGTATACAACAAGTGTTCTAAAGCAAATCTTGCTGGAATATAGGACTCAGTGGATGAGCAGTGAGAGAGAAGTTTGGACATGGAGGCTGGAGCCAGATTGTGGAAAGACTTGAAAACCAGTTTACAAGAGTTTGGACTTAATCCTTTAGGGAAAGGTAAGCTGTTGGTATATTTAGTGTAGGAGAGACATTTGATGCAAATAGGGCATTAGGAAGATTAACTTGTTAGATTCAAACAGAATGAACTGGTTGGGGAAGAGACTGCATTCAGAAAGGATATGTAACAAGGTTACCACAATGGTCCAAGTGACATATGCTGATGGCCTAGATAGAGTGGAAGAAATAGATGCAATAAAGGAAAACATACAAGAATAATCTATTAAAATAAAAATTCTAAAAAGCATCCTGCAAACAATCCAGGTTAGGAGTTTTTGTTATTTCACACTTTTCAGAAGCTTTTAATTTTAATTTATTTTTTTCTAAATATAATTTATCGTCAAGTTAGCTAACATACAGTGTATACAGTGTGCTCTTGGTTTTGGGAGTAGATTCTTATGATTCAGCAGCTTTTATAGTATGAATACTTTTCCTGAGCACACATTAGACTGAAAATTAGAGAGATTGTGATGGGGAGCTGGTAAATGAATGCTTTGAGCCAACATGCTCAGGGTCAGGGACCAAGAGCCAGGTTCCTATGGTGAGATTGCTGTCGCTCTGCTCCCTGCAGCCTCTCCTCTACCTGAGAGCAAGCCTATAAACTGCAGGGAACCAAGAGCTATACTCAGTCGTGGGGGTGGGGACTGGACATGGGAGGGCAACCATTTCCTGCAGCCTCAGAAACCACTGGAATCCTCTCTTTATAGATTTAATCAGATTCAATACTTAGAAAACAATTAGATTTCAAGCCCTAAATCTTACAAATTGGTCTTGAACTACGTAGAATGAAGTATTTAATAGGTTGGGTGGAATAAAGTGGAAGGAAAAAACCGTGTGTTTGATCCCCAGGAACTTGAGTGGCCAATTTTTTCTCAATCTTGATTATGATAAACATTTTTATTTAGGTTTAGGTCATACCAACAACAAAATGATTAACATTCCAGACCGTAACTGTTCTGAAAAAGCTTTTGCAGCAAGTATCTATCATATTTATAAAAAGCACAACAGAACACTTACAAAGACATATTCACATTTTAAAAAGACACACTAGGGGTGTCTGGGTGGCTTAGTCAGTTGAGCATCACTCTTGATTTTGCCTCAGGTCATGATCCCAGGATCATGGGATCAAGGTCCACATCATGCTCTGCACGGAGTGTGGAGCCTACTTATGATTCTCTCCCTCTCCCTCTCTCCCTCTATTTCTTTCCCCCATTTATGCACACACTTGCTCGCTCTCTAAAATAATAAATAGGTAATTTAAAAAATTTTTTAATGTTTAATATTTATTTTTGAGACAGAGAGAGACAGTGCATGAGTGGGGGAGGGGCAGAGAGAGGGAGACCCAGAATCCAAAGCAGGCTCCAGGCTCTGAGGTGTCAGCACAGAGCCTGATGCAGGGCTCTCAACTCATGTGAGATCATGACCTGAGCTAAAGTTGGATGCTAAACCAACCGAACCACCCAGGAACCCGAAATTTAAAACTGAACCACCAAGGGGCACCTGGCTGGCTCAGTCATAGAGCATGGAACGCTTGATCTCAGGGTCATCAGGTCAAGCCTCACATTGGGTGTAGAGTTGACTTAAAAAAATGAATAAATGTACAACAAAAAGTTAAAGAAAAAAATGAATACTGTATCTTGGACCTATGCTTGAGGCAGATCCTGCATCTTCAATGTGATATTTTTTGTGTTCCTTATTCAGCACAATGATCAGAGATCACCTTAAATTTCAGCACTAAGTGCTGCTTCATGACCTCTAGAACAGGTTAAATAAATAATATCTATAATCCCCAAATTTAACACGATGTGTTGTTAAATGAAGAAGAGAATGAACTATTATCCTTTGTATTTGAAGATAACTCTACTCATGATGATCACTGATCATGTGTGCAAGCTGAAAGGGGATGTGAATGACCTGCTCCTTTCCACTCTGTAATCTAAGAAAGCCTGGGCTAATTTTCAACCCTGCCCCCAAGGTCCTTCTTTACACCTTAGCTTACTAATAATGTCACAGAAATATTACTATTACTACTACTACTGATGATAATGATGTCATAAACAAAAATATAATAGAGACTTAATAAGCAATATTCTTGTTCTTTAATCTTGATCTTATATCAAAACCCTGTGAGGTGGGATAGTCTTGCCACCATTTCCTGATCACTGGACAACAAAGTCGTCTGTTTCCAAGAATATTTAAATTAAAATTGATATTTAATTCCTCTTAAATATTAATAAAATAATATTTTTGCATTGTTCAAATTCAATCTTAAGTAACTAATTGGATTTCTTCTATTTGTTTCTAACCCCAAATGATACTTTTCTATCCATGAAAAACCAAACCAAAGACACGGCTCCCATTTTCCTATTCATTTTTTCATACGAATTTTTAATGGCAATTTTATTCCAAACCCTGCACAAACACATACTGCATTAAAGGAAGATGAATTTATTTTGACCTTTACTGAAAATGCACTGTGAAACAAAGCACTTAAGCATTTATAGCCTGTTAGACACTCACATTACCCACTTCCATGTACATAAGAAAGTCCTTCCCAGCAAAAGTAATGTTCACAGGTACAGCATTTTTACAGAGCACTTAACTGCAAACTCAGATATCATGTTCTTCACTATGAACATGGTTTTATGCATCCAAGATCTATAGAAATTACGGAGTTACCAAAAACATTACATTCAAGAAGCAGGATGACATTTTTTGATGGAGTTTGATGAAAATACACGATATTTGCAACAAAATACTTAGGGAAAACTATTATGTGTTACAAAGGAGATGGAATGTGTTGGTGCTCCGTTTTCTTTTCAAAATGTGTCTCCAAAAAAATTGGTGGCATTGTTTTAGTAATTTTTAGTTAAAAGTGGTTTGCAATCTACTTACAATAACTAGCATACCCTGTCCCCTCAAAATAAAACACCCTCTCTTTGCAGGAACCGAAATGAGTATTTTTGTGCATTTTATTTTTTGCCGTGATCCTTTTCCTTTAGTCATAAGCCTCTAACTGCATAGCTATTTCCTCCATCCAGATTCTTGTGTCAGAGAGTTGAGATGTTAAACTACAGCAACCATGAAACTTTAAAATCCTTGATGCATGATGAATGGGTGCTGGGCAAAGCAGCTTAAAATCTATGCTTTTGCTTCTCTTTAAACACTTTAAATTGACAGCGCCATAGATCAAACATTTTTACTGAGAGGAGAAGCTTTGGCAATTTAACTTAAACAAGTGCACAGTTACCATCATCTCAAGACCTCACCCCTCCACAATTACCCCTTCCACGTGGCGGATTGGGTACATTTCTCATTGAGAGCAAGTGTGTGTGTGTGTGTGTGTGTGTGTGTGTGTGTGTGTACGTGTACGCGCGCGCGCGGACGCGCGCAGTTATATAACAGACAGCCGCTTGTAACCTGGCTAGTATGACATCGGGAGCAACTTCCCCCACAGACCCCCATCCCACACATCCCACCCATCCCCACGTCCCCTAGACGAGCCAGGGGCTTCAACCCGCAGCCCCGGCCCCTGGAGCATGCGCTATGATCGCGCCTCCTCCCACCGCTGCCGCAGCGGGTCCCCCACCTCTCTCCTCTTCCTCCTCCTCCTCCTCTTTTCCCTCCCCACCCCCTCCTGGAGCAGTGAAGTTGGCGCGCTGCCCATTCAGGCGTTCAGCGTCAGCTCCTCAGGGATCAGCAGGCAAAGTCACAGTCTGCACAAACAGAGCTTTCAAATTCATAAAATTCATAGGATTTTTCACAAATGAATGAACACAATTTTCTACCAATTTCCTCATTATGCAAATATGCAAAATATCAAATTTAGGCCAATTAGGGTCCTCCACAGTCCCAAATTCACCCGTTTAAGCCATAATTGCAGAAACTATCAAATAATTACGGTCGCTAATTGGAAATATTTGTGACAGATACAACAAATTCTTGCACAAATTACATTTCATTCGAGGAACCACTGCGCGCCACTGAAATTTTATCGAAGTCTAATTTAACTTACATAATGAGTTGAATTGAGTACTTGTTATCAAATTTGAGCAATTCATAGCCCCGTAATGTGGAATGATCAAATAAATTAAAAGGGAATTTATTCAATATTTTGTTGTGATCCTTTTCTCGGAACCATTGCTATTTTGTAGGGAATTTCCTCCTCCCGCGGCCCGGGGCGGGTGTCTGGTGTCACGCAAGCCCCGGCTGTGCCTGCCGCGCAGCGGCGGCGGCGCGAGGAGGCGGCGGGTGACCGAGAGCCGCAAGCTGGAGCCCGAGCCCCCTCCCAGGGCAGCCCGCAGCCTCCAGCGCTGCAGGCCGCCCGGCTGACGCCGTATCGCGTTCCGCTCGGGGAGCGCGGAGCCGTCGGTGGCCGGTTTGGCCCCTTTGCTTTGTTTTATTTAATTGGGTGGAGGGGTCAGCGAATACTTCCGGGTGAAGCGAGGGGAGTTCTAGAAATGATCCGTTTTCTGACAGTGTACACATGCGCGCACACACTTACACACACGCCCACACATTCAGGCCACACACGATTCCTACATACATGCTCCAGCACACTGCACTCGGACACTATACCCAGCAACACGCTCACACCCACAGCGTACACGCATACGCCAGATATACACTTGATCCTACGTACGCACGCCCCAGACAGGCGCTCACATTGTCTCTTACACACAAACCACACACTCCCTACACGCGCGCACACATGGGTTCGCCCGCGCCATGCACAGCCAGGAGGCATGTGGAAAGAACCTCCATCGGGGCGCGCCTCCTTGGAGTTTCTCTTTTCCGGGCCCTCCTGCCAAGGGTTAACTGCTGGGTAGGGGTCCCGCGAGGGTGGCGGGTGCACAGTGTCTCACGGGCCAGTCACATGCACGCACACTTACACTCCGGGTGGGGGAATGCGCTCCTGCCCTCCCTGGCCTTTGTGTGCATTGTCGGGAGGGGGAAAACCTGGGGTAATTTAATGTCATTCTAACCATGGTTCTCCCTGACACACGAATCCACGCAGCCCCTCTGCACGCGTGCCCCGCTCGTGGGCACAAACACACACATCGCCAGGATCCCCCTCTCCCGAAGGTCAGCATGGCGGACAGGGCTTCGGTTTTCTCTTTGCACAGTCTCGCGCACACATTCACTAACACATTTTTTTCCAACTGCCTTGTGGCCTCGTTGGCGGATTATAAATGTCTCCTTCTCCCTGTGATTTGTTTAATCCGTGGAAATGGTGCTGGTCCTATGTAAACAAGCCAAGTGCGGAATGAAGGCAGTCACCCATGCGTGGCCAGCCTGCCTATTTGTCAGAAAACCTTCATAAATACTGAGCCGGGGCTGGGCAAGGATGTGATGTCTCCATTTTTGCCAGGAAAGGGCACGAGGAAGACAAAGCGAGGCACGGCAGCGTATAACCTTTAAGGGACAGATAGTCTGGGAGCCCAGAGGCCGGGGAAGTTCCCGGGCTAATTCAGCGCCGGAGAATGAGTGATGCGAAGCCGGCCACAAAGCTGGCGTCTGCTAGGAGAGAGGAGACAAGGCCCGGGCATTTTTATACCCGGGAGCACACAGATAGGCGCCACATTTCCCAAGGTTGGGCCTGCGAAGCCAGACCTGCCTTTTGAGGGGTCAGACACCTGCATATCTCCAGGTGCAACCAACCCCTCCATGTAAATCTTGCTGAAAATTTCATTTCCAGTTTCATCTGGTTTCATTCAAAACAAAATCTCTCTGTCCCGTGCAGGTAGCGACAGGGCAAAACCGCAGATCCATCTTTCCCTTTGTCAAAGCACCCAATGGTGACCCAGCCAAACTCTGCCTACCCTGAATGTGTGGCCTTGGTCACAAACTGTCGTTTTTCTTTTCTTTTCTTTCTTTCTTTCCTTTTTTTTTTTTTTTTAAGAACAATGCATATGTGGCTAATTACACACTCCTAACAAAAGCAGTAATTACTGCCTGTAATTATCATGGTCCTTATTTAGAAAAAATGTGAGAAAATGTCGAGTATTAAAACATGAAAGCAGCTATTAATCAAACCTTTACACCTTCTTTAACTCAGGCGTAATGGTGGGTATTATCATAAATCTACTCTGATAGTAACACAAGAATAATGAGTTCAGTAATGATAGCGATGATGATCATAATGATTTTAACCAACAAAGAATGGTGTAGATTTATTGCTAATAATGTGGTACAGGAACCTCTTTTATTAAAATTACCTATGTGTGTTCTCACTGGGGTAACCTGCATGTGTGAGTGTGTGTGTGTGTGTGTGTGTGTGTGTGTTACCACCTTCCCTTGTGACTAAAGATCAAAGCTGTTTGCTTACTGGGCATGACCTCCTCCTGGAAAGCCTTTATCTGAGTCCCAACCAGCCTCAGTGTTCTCCCTTCTTCCTTAGAAGAATCTAGAACATCTAGAGACACTTAACTGACGGTACCCATTCCAAAGAAAAAGTCAGGATTGTTTGAGGTATACCTGGAAGGCCCAAGGCCTGGAAAAATAATAGATTTTCTGGCACAGCCCTTTGCCTTTTTCATCCTGCCCCGAACCCTCTCCAGCGAAGATCCCAGATGGGGAGTAGAGGCTGGCCTTCCAAGTCACAGTCTCAGCAGAGGGGCTTGGCTGGTTTGGCACTTCAGTTGACCCAGTGGAAAGGGGAGGGAGGTGTGAATTCTGCTCCTTGAGACTTCAGCAGCTTTAAAACTTGCCTCCCCTTTCAAAGTGCAGCAAAGCCCTAGGTGTAGCCTAGGGCCTGGACTGCTGTAGCCAAAGAGGTTTTGATGGAAAGGAGGGCTTAGAGACCCTTAGCCTCTCAGAAGGGCAAATGCCTTACGAACTAACCAGGTGCAAAATACAGTATAAGAGGGAATGTTCAGATCACCAGACTGTGCCTTTGTTTTTTAATGAAATTAACTTGGTATTTGTCCTTTGCAAATATTCCAGAAATTCTCAATGGACAACCATGTTTAGATGTAAAATTTAGTTTTAAACCTGTGAGTAGAAAAGTGGGGGCGGGGGGCAAAGAGATCATCTTTTGGACATATTCCTCCTCTTTAGTGAGGGGGAAACTTGAGGAGTTCGAACTCCAAAACCTAATTTTGTCCCTCAATTTTCAGCCCTAAGCTAATTCTCCCAAGTAAACCATAAGTCTTATGAAGGTTTATAAAGAGGGGGCTCTGAAGGTTTATAAACTCACCAGAGACCAGTCAGAAAACTAACTAACCCTTCCTGAAATTACTGCCCAGGAAAAAAGTAAACGCACCTGTGCTCAAAACCTGTAGACATACTTAGTGATTTTCATATTTTAGTCTGATTATATTTTCCCAATGCCAATCTTCCAATTAACTGTAAATTCTGACAGTTATGGAGTATGGAATACAGTGGTGACATAATTAGAACTTATACATAATAAATAATACATCTGTAGTATTTTAACCTCCACTCAGTTATGAAATCAGTGTGTGGGCCAATTAACTACAGGAGCTTTTTTTTTTAACTAAGGAACTATAAACACACTGGTTTTAAATGTCCTAATTAGTAACTTGCTCATTAATTAACTTTCTGATTAATTGTGTAGCAATCTAATTTGTAGATGAGCCACTTAAAGAGTGATACCTTGTAATTCTTTCTTCTGTCTTTAAAATTTCCCCGTAAAATGTGATTTTGTATCCAGGTGGCATCTCAGTTGTGGAAATTCTCTGCTTAAATGATGCTGCACCTTTGGACTAAAACTAAATTTCACTTAATCCTTCCCTATCTGGACTGGACAGGTTGCCTTGAGGCAGAGGGTGGGGGTGTGGGCTGGGGCAGAATATACTGCAAATAATAGGAGGAAATGAATAAAGGCCAAAATTACCCTATATACTTGAGCCTGAAAATAGTTCCCCCTTTCTTATAAAGAAGAGAAAAAGCATTTATGCATGACGTTCATTGCAACCAATTCTCAAATACGAAAACCATTTTAGAGAAAAAGAAAATTTTTAAAGTAAACTTACTATGGCCTCCACACCCCTATCATGGACTAGCCCAGGGGATAATTTAATGCAGTGGACAAAGGGCTAATGGCTGATTTCAATAAAGGCCTCCTCGCACTGGAACATCCTGGGGCTGTTCTATTAGCATCAGAAAGGGCTTGGGGTCCTGCTTCCACCACAGCTATTGTTGCCGGGGTGTGTCGCCAGTCCCATCCTGCAGAAAGCCTTTAGCCCTGATGGCAGATGATTCTCTAAGTGAATAGAGATGAAGGCAGGGATATTAAGTGACTCTATAAAACATCCCGGACACAATTGTGTGATTGATGGAGGACAAAGTGGGAACAGCAGGACACAGGATCCTGGGAGAAGCAGCCTTGTCAATGCGAGAAACCCATCTCTGGAAACAGCTTCTCCTGGAGGAGTTTGCAGTCTATTTGTATGAGTAATCAGCTGGGCCCCCTCTCTGTCAGCCCTGTTTACTCACTGATTTTCTCAACAAGACAACCATTGACACTGGATGGATGGGGCTAATCTGGCGCAGAACTGGCGGCTTCGCAGAGGCTACAGGTCGAAAATAGAGCGCGGTGCCAGCTTCACCTCGCCTAATCTAGCGGCTAATATTTATTAGAGCCAATTTATACCGCTGCTCTCTCAAAGAGCAAGGAAGGCCCGGGTGCAATTAATAACATGGGCAATAACCACAGACAAACAAATAAATAAGGGTTTGTGAACTGTTTGGTTGGTTTTAAGAGAGGATAGGAAGGGAAAGGGTTGGGTTTGCCACCTGAAGCTGGAAGGAGAGGAAGTAAAGGCAGCCGTGAAGTCCCTAAATACAGGGGCTTTCTTCCTTTGCCCCTCATCCAATCTCAGAGTAACATCCCGGCTGCAAAATGGCTTTGGAAACTGCACAAATGTACGTAATTCCTCTTGCATCCAACAGACTCTGTACAAAGACACCTGCCCTCGCAGGCAGAGGTGCGTGCGCACACTCCTATTGTAAATATCCAATTTATGCGCATCCCCACCCAGGGCGGAGGGAAACACAAGACCGCTCGCCTCGCGTTGCACTCAGCAACCAAGCCCTGCAGCCAACGAGAAGACTGGCTGGTGGCTGTTTGGCAGCTAGGAGCTGGAAGGTGGGAGAGAGGCGAGGATGCAGATGGGATACTAGATAGGGAGTCTCTGAGGTCTTTAGAGGCTTCAGACCCTTCCTTGTAAAATCTGTGTCCAGTACCTAGGAGGCCTGTTGTTGGAGATGCTACCAGTTGCTGAGTTTGCTGCGTCTTGGATATTTTACATGATTTTGTTGGGCCAAACTACAGAGAAACAGAAAGACAAAGTGTGTGCGAGCTCCAGGGCGTGGGTCTGGAGCCCGGGTTGGTATTAATTCGCAGATAGGCGCACAGTGCAAAGGGCTGGTAGAAAGCCGCATTGTTCTTAACTGGGCGCCGTAGCAGCGGGGGCTGCTGCACAAGCGTTGACCTCGCCGCCGCCGGGGCCTGCAGACCGAAGGCTGCGAGGAGGGGAGCCCTTTGCCCTCGTGCCCTGGTCTCCCCACTCGCCCTCCCAGACCCCCTCCGGGCCAGCGGGCGCCCGCGCCTTGCTAATTGCTCGACTCCCTTCATGCACACACCTCCACTAATTTTACATTTCTCATTCTGCGGGTAGCTGGAAAGCGGCTCAGGGAATACAGTTCCTTCTCTTAGCTACCGCATGAATACAGTGAGTGGTGGCCGTCCAGGCCTCCCTGGTCGGGGGGTTTGGTAAATTAGCAGCTTGGCTGTATAATCAGGCATTCGCCATTGAGGCCACAGTGCTGTATCCGTTAACCAGGTGAGATTTCATCATCTAATGGGTTGGGAGGTGTGACCGAGCTGCTAAGTTAGCAATTAAACTTCACAAATATCATTCGATTGCATTTTTTTTTTTTACAAGCCAGAGTTAGGTTACCCCAGGCATTAAAGAAAAGCAAATAACAAAAACTCTTTCCAAAATGTACACACTAAGGGAAATGCTTTCTTTTGTGAAAGGTGAAATAACGTGGCTTGGTACCCAAACAATTTTTTAATTCTACTATCCTAGAATACAGTCCTTGTAGTTATGGTTCTAGGTAGAGGAAGGGACCAGCCAGCCAGTTCCTCCAAAGGCAGGGAAGGTCTATGTATAAAATATATCCTATTAGATAATATCTAATCTAGGACAGGAAAATCTGGGAAATAATAGAGATTTGTCCCTTTGGGCCTATTGTTTAGATTTATTATTGTATTAAGAGTTGGAATCAAAGAGAAAAGGGCAAACAGGTAAAAGGTTATTTCAAGCCTGTAACAGAGCTGGCAAGAGCCAGCCTTTTGGGCCCATGGGACCTGAAGTCTTGCACCTCCACCTTGATCTTTAAGATGTAGCCATATTAGTTGGGGCTGGTTACTGAAATTCTGGAAACACTATGGTCTTCCTTGACGGTGAGAATTCCCTATGTCTTTGGGTGTGTGAGATAAATATGTGGTGTCTATAAAATGGAGAAAGAGTATGAGACGTAGTAGATTTTTCTGAGTGTTAAATGCCTAAATGGAAACATAACAGAAAATATTATTAGCTTTAATCTGCGGACACCGGGGACACAGGTTAAAGTATTTTTCATTTAATTTGATAGTGAACAAAGCACTTAAAGCACTTGATGATTTATTGATCAAATAGAAATCAGGCGCCAGACAACATCTCCTTTTTAAATCCCTATTCACACGATTAAAAGCCAAGTGAACTTTTTTTTTTACAGTTTTGCTCAGTAAGCTTTATGTTATATAAAGAATAAAAAGAGAACGGTTCTTCCGACCTATAAATCTCTCCTTTGGCTAATATGAATGACTACGGGGCACGTGAACCTCCATTGAACTGTAAACACTGTTTTAATGGACAGTAATGGCCCTATGATTTTTAGCTATTGTTCCAAAATGACTACCATGTTTATTGCCATCATTAAAAATGAATTAAAGAGTTATGAAACTCCTCAATAATGAGAACTCCAGCCGTTTATAAGCGGTGGTTCTCTTCTCCCCGGCGCACTCGAAGGTTCTGATGCTCTGGGTAACGCAGGCTTCGGGACACCCACCGGGGCAACGGTTTTGGGGAGTAGAGGGAGGGGCAGAACATTTTTCTCGGAGAGGCTGATGAGGGTCTCGAGGACAGGGAGAAAGAGAGGGTGGAGGAGGCGACGCGCTAGAGCAGGGAAGTCCGGGAAGCTTGCCACCTCCGAGGCTCCCCTCGGGGAGTCGGCGCGCGCAGGTGGATACGGGAGTTGGGGGTCGGGGGATAGCAAGGTGTGTCTCCCAGGCCGCGCAGGGGCTGCAGCCAGAGGCCCGGGACGACTGGTGAGGGGCGTCCGGTGGAAAGAATGGAGTGGGGAGAGCAAGAAGAATCCACGGGGCCGTAGCTGGGCCCCCAAAGGCCCCGGGACAAGGGAGGCGCTGGCGCAGCCGGACCACCGCTCCTATCGTCCCCGCGCTCCGCAGTTGCGATGNGTGCTCTGTTCTCCGAGGGGTCCCTGGCTGGAGCCTGCACGTTTCTCTTTGCATTAGCAAAGCCCAAAGTCATCCAGTTTGCGCTAATCACCACAATTAGTCCTGAATTATCACCGGACTCTGACAGACGTTCCTTGTAACTCTCTTTTATTTCCAACAGCCCTAATCAGCCGCTCTCATTACAAACGCTGATTAAACTGCAAATTATCCAGCAGCGGCCCTGTTCCCGTCTACCAGCAGCTCGTTCAATATCAATTAAGGCCGAGCGGCAAAGCCTGCAGCCTCCGAGAGCTTCCAACTGCCTGATAGTGGCACTTATTAGTTTGGAAAACTAGGAAAATACTAATAATCAACAACCAAGGGGAAAGAGAAGGCAACCAAACAAAAGGAAGGCAGGAACGCAGCCGAAAAAATGGAGCGAGCGCGCCGCCTGCCCGCGCCCCCCATTCCTCTGGCCCCAGGTGCGATCCCGGCCCCGAACCCGGGGGGTGGTAGGGGACTGGGAGGGGTCCAGTTCCCAGACCCAGTGAGGCTGTGCCGGACGCCCAAATGTATTCACTAAGGTATTATCTTAAGCTCACTGAAGACATATTTACAAGTAATGCATTGTATTGGGGCATTTAAAACCAAACTAACTTCCAGAACTGCCTTTATCGAGTCGTTCTGAAATCCGTTTCCAATAGGCTGTTTCGTGTGATGTTTAAAAAACATTGACCTCGTCCCGTAAACAAAATGGGAGCTGATGACAGTTGATTTTATTTACCTATTGTGTCAAATTAGATTTCCGCGGCAGAGCGCTGCTCGCAGAGGCTGCAAAAGATGCAGTCCTGCCGCCCCGCCTCCACCCCATCGTGGGGCTGAGGTGTGAAAACAAAAGCTGCCTTTCCTCCTCTCCCTCTCCCCCTGCATTTCCTATGAGGAGTGGCTGCTGGCGGGAGAAACTGGCCCTACCCCTCCAAGGAAACTTGGCTTTCCCCGGGGATTCAATAGGGCTGAAGGAAGCTGTTGAAGAAGACCCCGGTGGGTTTTAGGGCGGCTGGGACCCTTCCGCCTCAGCCTCTTATCCTTCTGGCCTCCCTCTTTGCCTCATGCAGGAGTAAGCTCCGTGGTGGCTGTTCTTTTGCGTTTGACGGAATTGTCCCCCATATCCACTAAACTGGACCTTAACTCACTAAAGCTGAGAAAGGGGTTAATAGACTGCTAGTTTCTATCTAGGATTGGACATGAGTTTGAGGATTTATACACCATTAATAATGTGTGTGTATTTGTTTTACCAAAACCTGTTCACCCATGGGCCTGAATCCTTTTGAGAACTCAGGTAAGGAGTGAATTATCAGAAGCGGCTTAACGTGGCTAATTCCATCAGGCTTACTCTTTTCAAAAGAAGTCTGAAGTTTAAGGGTTTTTTCTATCCCCTTTCCTAAACTTTGGAGCAAGCTAATTATAATTAATTTTCTTAGTCTTAAAAACCAGGGAAAGTTTTCATGCTCCTGAAGAGCTAGCTGGTTTGCTTCCTTCTTTCTGCAGTGGAAAAACCACATGACTGATTTGTTTTTCCTTTTGCTCTGACTGCCAGGAAGCTCAGAGCTAAATCTCATGCTTAGCATGATGCCTACCTTTGTGATAGAATTACTTCCTCTCACTCCTTAACTCTAGGTTTTCCTGGGGTTTGTTGGAAATAGGCAGGAATCAGGTGTCTTCTGAGAATCGACTTCTCTTTCTTTATACCATCAACCCTACTTTAAGAAGTACAGCAGCTTTGGAATTGAAATTACTTTGGGCTCCTAGAAAAAAAAAGAATCTTTGTAAAATATACCACTTTTGCCTCAGTGAGGTTCTGGCAATTACTTGCCTTCCCACTTATGAGAGAAAACTTTGCTTTAAAGAAAGTGTCTTTCTCATCAATGTTGGTGATGCCTTCACTTTGTATGTTCACAACGACTACCCGAGGTTGGGACTTCATCATTTTAGGCACAAATTTCTGACACAGGATCCTAAGTAAGTCAGTAGTGATGCATTGGTTGACCCTAAACAGCTGCCAGTGAAGTCTCCTGAAACCTCTGCTCTCTTACGATGGCTTAAATCGCATTTTCTTCTCTGCACCAGTTCACAAAGTTTGTTTACATCTCTTGAAACTTCAGAATTTCTGTTATACTGATTTGTGTTTGCTATTATATGCTTTTCAGTGACCTCAAGCTTTTTCTACTTAAAAAAATATTAAGGACTTGCTATGTACAGAGGCTTGCTAAACTCTTCACACCTGTTATCTTATTTGATCCCTAAACAGTCCTATTATATAGGTACCATTGTCATTACCACTATTCACCTATGAACCATAAAAGTAAAGCTCAAAAGATCCATAATTAGTGGCCGTGTGAGCCAGAGACCAAGTATGGATTCTGACTTCCTATTTGGCCTCCCCAGTCTTTGAGGTAGGAATCAAGCTTTCTGTTTGTTTGCTCGTCTATCTCACATAATAAGAATTAAGAAAAATCATATATAGATATGATTGTTTTTAAATTTATAGGACCCCTCTTCCCAACCATACGCACATGCACTTTTGAAAAGTGTGACTTTGAAGACGAGGTTTCCTACTCCACAATCCTAGTAAAAGTAATCCTTGGATTATCCACCTTCTCCCTGAAAAGGGGAAACATTTCTTTCTTTCTATTTCTTTTATTAAGTACACCCTGATCTGAATGCCACTGACAGCTGTTGACACATACCTAAGAAGGAAATAGGGTGGGGAGTCCCCTTCTGTGGGACAGTACCCCAGTAACTGTATGACAGGCATCTCTCCAGCTGGCATGGGTAAAACCATGTGAAACCCACTCCCACAGCATTTTGGAATTTGACATTCCAGATAATAATAAGGTTCTCATGTCAGAGCTGCTCAAAAGGCAAGATTAGGGAAGTCAGCTAATTACAGCTTTTAAATAAAGGCATTTCTGGATGAGTTTGTACATGTTCAGTAAAAGCTGAAAACATTCCTCAGTCAACGGAGCAATATTGGTAGGAGGAGAGTTTTGCCCAGATGTCCTGAAACATAGATTAAAGTCCTAATCTTGATGAACAAGGCCTAATTTTGGATATTTTTTTAGTCAGATTTTATGTTCTGTCATGAAAACCTTGAGAAATTACTTCCCATCATGACATTTTAAAAATCACCTTTTATCCCTGAAACTGGAGAATAAAGATGCTTTTAGCAGTAAAATATAGTACAGGATAGGGCCAATGTTTAAAAATACTGCTGACAAAGACACATTTGAAGAAAAAAAAAAAAGCAACGCTACTGCGACTGGCGGGTTGATCCTCCTTGTCTGAACCTCTGGTGTAGACGTCTAAGAGGCCATTTCTACTTACATGGAACAGTTAGAGGTTATTGTAACCATCTTAGCAATAGACGGGAGCTCAGCTGGAACTGATATGTGTGATCACTGATTGATTACCTGTCGGCTTGATAGTGTGTAGTTGAGTGAACTCGTTTCCTTTACAGGACAGAAAGATTCACAAAGTAGAAAGTGCAGGTCCTTAAATTACATGAAAATTAATGTTAAGGATATAGTGATGAATCTCTATGCATATATATGCACATATTATAAGTAGGGGTATACGCTGATTTAAGAAAAATCACAGCTGTGGCAGTCTATATTGACAACATAGACGAGAGGATGTCATCATTAGCATTTCAAAAAAGAATAATTTCTTTCTTCCAGAATTGGTCTCAAGCTTCCTCATCTTCCTATTGCATTTCTTTATTTTTTAAATGTATTTATTTTGAGAGAGTGTGCATGCATGCATGTGAGCAGGGGAGGGGCAGAGAGAGAGGAGAGAGAATTTCAAGCCGGCTCCGTGCTGTCAGCACAGAGCCCAACTCAGGGCTTGATCCCATGAACCGCGAGATCATGACCTGAGCTGAAATCAAGAATAGGACTGAGACACCCAGGTGCCCCCCTATTACATTTAACATATGCAGTACTTTGACCTATAGTCTTTCTCTTTAAACACAGCTTTCTGGGGACTCATCTGCTCTACAAAACAAGGTGTGCACCAGCATTGTCCATTTTCTTGTTGCTTGAATTCTTATTCAAGAATAAGAATGTCTTATTCATCTTCCTATCCCAAGGGCTTTAAAGAGTACCTTTAAATAATAACTGTCCATAGGTATCTGCTGAAATCTGCTTCTGTGAGGATTGCTCTAGGTCTTACAGTTCTTTCTGTAGTCCTTCATAGTGCTTTTCTGAGTTCACATGTAAAGGACTTATCTGCTGGTTAAGGTCAGTTGCATTTCTGTGAGGTTTGTTTCTATTTGCTAATATGTCTCTTGAGAGCAATGTAAGGCCTAGACTCAAAATGCTGCCTGCTGGGTTGCCCTGACCACGTCTCTTTGTTGTCTGATGTCATTTGAAGGCTCTGCTTCAATTAATCTTTCTAGTGTTTGCCTAGTCCATGTATTGGTCTTCTTCCCACCTCAATTCAGTGAACAAAAGCCTGGATCTTATACCTGCCCTCTAAAATCTCAGACACAGGGGAAGGAATCCAGCCTAAAACACAATGTCCCAGATCTTCCTTTACGTCAGAATCCACTGCCATTGGTTTATACACCCCAAGAAAGCCACTCATTCAACTAGACTCCCTATTAGTGACTTTGTGTGAGTCTATATGCCCCAATCATCAATATCAAAACTCTGGGTTACTGTCATAAACAAGTATTCTCTCATGGTGTGGGGGGGCTTAGACTTTATGAGCAATGGATTCCTTTGAGGATCTGATGAAAGTTATATATACTTCCTCCTCAGGAAAATGCACATATTCACAGTCATGGAAACTTTGCATACAATTTTGGAAGGTTCACAGGTCCCCCTCTTCCTTAGAAATAGGCCTCTTTAGTCCTTGTTTGCTGTGTGTTATGCTATCAGAGTTTTGGGGGTTTTTTTGTAATGAACATTTTTTAAAAATTTGTTTTTAAGTAATCTCTATACCCAACACGGGATTCGAACTTATAACCCCAAGATAAAGAGTCACATACTCTACCTACTGAGCTGGCTAGGCACCCCACCATCAGAGTTCTTATTCACCCATGACCAATAACAAAAAAATTAACTGAGGGAAGATCAAGTCACTTTTTCTCACATCCCTACCAAAAAAACAATTTATATCTTTCAAATCAGGTTTTCTCTTACAATCACCAATGCACACATTTACACAATGTTCTGCCTTCAAGTTGCTTTGGTATGCCCATCTTTAGTCAGATGTAACTATATTCATAACAAATGCACATGACAGCCCATATGCTAAACTTTTATTTTTCATATGCTAAACTTTTACCAACATTGTAAACATTAGAACAAAAGGAAATCTTAGATTTCACTCTGTTTTTCCTTTACTTCTTTCCCATCTCTGGCAAATTGGTCACAAATACTGAAATGACCAAAAAGAGAAGAGGCAAAGCCCCATACAATCAAACTAACCTAATCAATCAAGTCATTTCAGATGGAGACCCCTTGATCATGCAAATCTACATATAGGAACATATATTTAGGATTTCCAAAGGAAATTCCCTTTGTGGAAACTAAGCAAAACTCTGTGAAGAGTCCTTCCTTAAAATGAAAGAGCAGATGTATTTTCACATAGTCTGTCATGTATGTAACCAAGGTGGACTTTTAATTATGGGACATGAACTATGAATTAGTGTCTCATTATAACTATAGTGTATAGGGCACAAAAACTGTCATTAGAATTGAACATGTTTGTACTATATGGGATCAGTTTTGATTTTTGCTGCTCACTTCCTTGGGGTTTGGTCCCACCTCCATCCCAAATGGCTTTTCCATAGTTCTCAGAGCAGAGAAACTTTGTTCCACCCCACGGGGAGTGGAAACCAGAATGGCAGTTGCTCTAAACACAGCATCAGACTGTTTGAGGAGTAATGCTGCCAGCTGCATTCCTATCCTAGCCGGGCTCTTCAATGGCACCCTGAAATGGCAATAGAGCCATAATGCCACGTTCTGTGTTCAGCTCTCCTAACCCACATTTCAAGAGTATTTGTTTCAGTGGCTTCGATCAACTTTCTGACTGCTGGGTCTTGGGTTACCTATGAACAAAATAGTATTTTTATTCACAAGGACTTTGAGAATCTTGACTAAGTTGTTTAAGAATTAAAAGTATAATAACACAGGGACACCTGGGTGGCTCCGTTGGTTAAGTATCCAACTCTTGGTTTCTGGTCAGGTCATGATCTCCTGGCTAGTGAGATTGAGCCCCACATCAGGCTCTGTGCTGACAATGCAGAGCCTGCTTGGGATTCTCTCTCTCTATCTCTCTCTGTCCCTCCCCCACTCACAGTGTCCCTGTCTTTCTCAAAATAAATAAACAAAAACTATAACAAGATACTACAATAACAGTATATTCTAGAGGAATATTGGAAAACTCAGAGAGTCACTGAGGAGAGGAGGCAACTTTCTGATGAAGGCAAAATAACTGACAAAGAGAAGAAGAAAATCAAGATGGCAGCTGCCAATAATGAACATATTTTTTCTCTTTTTTTATAACACTGCTCTTAGAGATCTATTTTTCTTTTAAGTATATTTACAAAAAACATATTCTTGATCATACTGAGTTTCAAAAATTCCCACATATGCATTCTTATTAACAATAAAGACATGAATGAAATATTCATAAGAATTCTTCATCTTTAATAAGTATGTTTTATATAAATTCTTATACCCTTCAACCTCTCCCTCAGTTCTTTCTCCAACTCCAGCTCCAGCAGCAGCACATGCGCAGAGATGATTTAAGCTTCTCAAATGTTCTGAAGACAGAATTAAGTCACTTTCAAATAGTTGGTAAGAAAGAATTGAATGTGCCTTTTAGTGAAATGACATTGGGCAAATTGGCCTTCTTGCTTCAGTAGCAAGTTCTTGCTCTTAACTCAGTTTGGTTTGTTTGTTTGTTTGTCTGTTTGCTTTGCACTATTAACTAAGTTTTGAACCAGTCTTAGTAACAAGGTTTCTGTCTTGTTGGTAAGTCCCATAGCTCACCTCATCCTTCTGGTCTAGTGAATGGATGTACCTCTTGTTCATTGAGTCTAGGCTCTCCCTTGTTGCCAGTGCTGTTCCAGGATGGAATTCCTATCCCTATCACTATAGTCCTGCTGTTCATTCAGGAAATTTTAGTGAGCAATTACTATGTGCCAGACACTGCACTAACACCAGGAATATGGCAGTGAACCAGACAAATAAAGCTAGATTTACTTCCCGATGCTTATATTTGGTAGAAGAGGGTAAACAATAAAAATATAGACCAATAAAAGAGAATTTCAGACATTGATGCGGTCTAAAAACATATGACTAGGTGACATTTAAGCCATAATCTAGCCCACAAGAGGTCAAGCCAGGTAAAGATTGGTGGAGGGAAGAGCATCCTAGGCAGCAGAAATTATTAGCATAAAGGCCTTCATACACAACTGTTCTTGGTGTGTTCTCAGAACAGAAAGAAAATTGTGACTGGAGCTGATGAGAAGTCAGGGAGTGACAGGAGTTGAGGTCAGAGAGGTAAGCAGAGGCCAGGTCATGTAGGGTCTTGTAGTACTATGGTAAAGGATAGACATTGTCTAGATGCAATAGAAAGCCATTGGAGGGTTTTAACATGGGAGTGGTGAGATCATATTTGTTTGTAAAGGATCGCTTTGGCTATAGGGGGTTGGAGAATGAATTACAGAGGGCCAAGTGTGGAAGCAGGGAGACCAGGTAGGAAACGACCACAGATACTCCAGAGACATGATGGTGGCTTAATGTGGGGGGACTTGTGAGGATAGAGAAGTAGGTGGATTTGAGATATGCTTTGGAGGGAAATGGAAGAATTGTTGATGGATTTAATATGGGAGATAAGGGAGAAGAACAAACAGGTTGACTTTGAGGTCTTGATCTTGATCCCCTACGTAGATAGGGTGTGGCTTCTTGAAATGAGGAAGGACAGGTTTGGCTGGGGTAGAGGAAGTAAGCATTCTCTTTGAGATACTCTTGAGCATCCAAGTAGTTCTTTAAAGAAAAAAGAAAATTTATGTATTTTGAGAGAAAGAGAAAGCATGAGCAGGGGAGGGGAAGAGAAAGAGGGAGAGAGAGAATCTGAAGCAGGCTCCAGGCTCTGAGCTAGCTGTCAGCACAGAGCCCGATGCAGGGCCCGAACCCACGAACCATGAGATCATGACCTGAGCCGAAGTCAGATGCCTAACCGACTGAGCCACCCAGGCGCCCCTCTCTTTGAGATACTCTTGAGCATCCAAGTAGTTCTTTAAAGAAAAAAGAAAATTTATGTATTTTGAGAGAAAGAGAAAGCATGAGCAGGGGAGGGGAAGAGAAAGAGGGAGAGAGAGAATCTGAAGCAGGCTCCATACTGTCAGTGCAGAGTCCAATGTGGGGCTCCATCTCAGGAACCCTGAGATCATGACCTCAGCTGAAATCACCTGATCACGAGGTCAAACCTTTAACCAACTGAGCCACCCAGGTCTGAGCGTCCAAGTAGTGCTAATCAACTTCTCCTCCGCATGGGATCACTCACTTTCTTGCAACTTCAAATAATATTTGACTTCAACTTTCTAGTTCCTTTGTGCTGTTTGTGTATATCTGAAACTCCATTCTGTTATTCCTCTAAGATGTCTGCTGTTCCCAAACTGTTAAGCTCGTTTGTAGCCATGACTGTTATGCGCTGCCTTCTCCATGCCCCAATGGTGCTAGTGTGTTTCCCCAGTGCCAGCACAGTCTCATTCGAGAAGACTGTCTTTCCCTTTCTTGTGCAGGGTAGATAGTTTTATCTCTCTGGGTGCTGGCCTCCTTCTTTATAAAATGGATTAAATCATTTCTCAAAGTGGGGTCCCTGGGCCAGCAGCATCAACATCACCTGGGAATTCATGAGAAATGCAAATTCTCACACTCTACCTATACCCACTGAACCCCATCCTCCGGAGGTGGTCATGACCCATCTTTTCACAATCCCTGCAGGTGAGTCTCTCAAAATTCAAGGCAAATTTTGAGAGCCACTGAACTATACATCCTTTAAGCTCCCTCCTGGTGCTTACATTCTATGAATCTATTATCCTTTGGTCTGATCTACATGATCTAAGTGATTCTTTAAATCCTGTAATCATATCTCAAGGTTATGCAGAGTGCAGACAAGTGAAAGAGCATATTGTGAGACAACACCTTCTTTATATAATTATTTTTGTGGTTTCTCCAAACATTTATTTAAATCCATCATCCTCCAGCCATATACTTTAAAAGAAACTTTAATAAAAAAATCACTCTGAGATTTATCACAGTGGAGTTGTACATCATTTTAGTGAATGGTTGAAAACTGCTGAACAGGTGTAATAATGCCTTTGGGATTAAATAATTGTAACAGAATTACATCTTCATAATGACAGCAAGGGGAGGTGGCACCTCTCACTGCTCTATCACAGTTGATTTTAGAAGGGCTGTAAGAATTGGAGCTAGTCTGAACCATTATTATCACCTACTGTTTGGAATGCTGTACTTGCAAACTGTCAACAAAATTGTAATTATTAAGCCATGGTCATGTGCAAATTTCCAAAAGATATAATTGGTGTAATGTTTAATAATACAGTTTTGTTAAATTTAATCTCTGTGATGCTAAACTAACCAATTGTTTCCCTCAATTCAGTTTTAAAAACAAAAACAAAAGCAAATAACACCTAATTCAATTAAAGCCATTTGTTTGCAGTCACCATGACAAAATTAACACTTATTTAACTTAATGTCCTCTGCTTCTACTAGTTCCAGAGGCAATGTGAAACTTAAGAAAATAATTTAAAGATGTAAAGATTCATCACATTTTCAAAGCTCAGGAAACAAAACAAACAAAATAATCTGAAGCTCATGAGTTCTCAAACTGTCCACAAGAGAATAGAAATTTGATGTGTGTTGTTGTTTTAATGAACATAAGATTCTTTTCAAAAAGAGTTTTAAAAGATTGCAAATATCTTGTTCATTAACTTAGACAATTTCACTAAATGTCTCTACTTATTGCATGGGCTAGGGATAAAAAAAAAAAAGACAAGGGAAGCCTACTTAAAGATGTGCAAAGAGGTGAATTCTTAGTAAAGAAACATGTTTGAATTTCCCATTTTCAGGCCTCTGTGTTCTGGGTGAACATAAAAAACAGATCCTGCCTTCCTAAACTGTGAATCCAGCACCTGGGAAGACAGCTACAAGGTAGATCTCAGGTGTCCTTATGATTCATTGTTTCTGTCTGTCTCCCAGTCAGCTCAACCATTTAATTGTACCAATTTCTAAAAGAAATGTAACAAGATTTTAAGTGTGTGTTCTAGTTGATGCTTAAACTGAAAGAAAATGAAATACTCACAAATGCTTCTATAATATAAGCCAAGGGGTTTTCACAGTTAATTGAAACATCTGAGTAAAATGAAGATTACCTGTGTTTTATGTCTGCCACTGATGAGAAAACGAGAGATTGGTGTGATGTACTCATTGGTTTGTGAATCTAAAGGTGTGCGGAGAGTGTCACAAATCACCTTGATGTCCCTGAGAAGGAGATTTTACCTCCGAAGCTCCGATTAATAAAAAAAGATATTTAGCTAGATAGCTCTTGGTTGCCTATGCATCTGTGTGTTCTGACACATAGCAGCCCCTTCATTTCAGGGCTGGAATAACTTACACTCATGAAATCAGCTCAGGATTCATCGTCTTTAGATTAGTATATGTAAAACATCTCAGTTGGAGGCAGTAAAGAGTCAAAACAAATCACAGTACACCTGCTTTGAAGATGTGTTCTCATTTGTAAAGGTAATATGAGTTTGATATAAGAATACCAGATCATTTTTCCCTGAGCACAAAATTTGTTTATGGCCTATCCAGAGAAGAAGTGGCAAAGATACAGGGTTAGAGGTGTTCATCTCCTGCTGTGGGCGTGTGTGAGGGCAGCCAGGCACCTGCCTGGCTTTTTTCTTATCTGAAATTGGGGATGAATCCAGAGAGGGTGGCCCAGGTGATGGGCAGCAGGACATCGAAGCAGAAAGCCCAACTGGATCCCTCATATCTACTTTGACTAGAATACACTAAGCTGAAGAACAGACTAAATTAGAATTTAAAGGGACAAATAAACAGATTGAACCTCAATGTTCCCTGTCAGACACAACATACTGCCTTGTCTACAGTAAGGAAAAGTAAAAGGAGAGCTCCTCCATGGTGGAAGGATGAAATAAATAAATAGATAAATACATAAATAAACACATAAATAAATAAATAAATAAATAAATAAGAAAGACAATTCCACTGCCCAGGGTCCAGAGAGATTTTTGAACCTGTTCAAGATTTCATTTGGTTGAGAGCAGAGCCAGCCTCCTAGTACAGCAACCCTTCTTGTACATCACCGTTTCCCAAAGACTGTTTCTCAGAAACCTTAGTTCCATAAGCAGTTAGCAAAATGGGTATTCCAAAACCAGGGTGTGGTAGTCAAATTTGTTTAGGAAACAGATAGTTAAATCCATCCTGTCAATAGCAACGTCAAACAAGGTTTTTGGAGGCAAGTTCCTGAGTCTGTTTCTCTTGTTGATTGTGAATGGGGGAGTGTGACTTGCAGCCCTCCCGGACATGCTTGATGACAGAATCTTTTCTCTTTTGTAGAGTGCAGAGATTTTGGAGGGTCTAGTGATGCAGAGAACATTCATTGGGCAAACTTGATCCGTATGGTGGTGGTCCTGCAGTGGCTGCTCATTTGCTGGGGGACTTGGGAGAAGAGCAGTTTGTTCACAGTGTGAATGGGGCACCTACGGGCAAGCCAGACACTCAGCTGCAGGATGCTCACCTGCCAAATGAGGCAGTTCATCTCTGATAGTGGTTTTCAGCGAAGACAATGGAGTATTATTGCAAATACTGGTGGCTGGGCTGGTGGGTGTCACCTGAAGGCAGGGAGGGGGTGTCCTATTGAAGACAAAGCTTTCCACACTCACATGCCCCCAATCAGAGAACCACTGACTTAGAGGTTCCTCCCTGCTTTGCTATTGTTGACCTAATAACATTGAACATGCATATATTATTTGGCCCAGCAATTCTTCCTACAGGAATGTTTCTTTCTGACAAACTTACATTTTAGAAATCTCTAGACACCCATATGTGCATATTTATTCACACACACACACACACACACACACACACACACACACACAGATATTCCCTGAAGCAATGTTGGTACTAACAAGAAATGAGAAACAACTAAATACCTACCAAAGGAATATGTGTAGCCATTACATAAAACAGAACTAACTCTAGATGTATGATTAACTTAAGAAGTAAAGCATGAACACAGGACATTGGGATAAAACTATATAAAACACATCATTTATATAAAAATATATATGTATAAACATATACATAAATTTATCTTTGTTGATATATAGAATATTTCTGGAAGGAGACTCAAGAAGCGTACAAATATCTCAGGGATGGGGCTGTCAAAAAACATACTTCATACCCTGTACCCGATTTTATATTGAATTTTGTGCCATATGCAAGATAGCTGTTCCCAATTGCTCCTCCCTCTCCAGTACATGTATGCCAGTCATCAGGTCAAGAGATAGAGTTTATTTCTCCTCCCTTTGAAGCTGGGCTGGCCTTGGGAAATGCTTAGGTGGAATTGTCCTTCTGGTAAGTCCACCCTTAGCCTTTCAGAGGACTAGCAGCTTCTGCTTGCTCCCTATGAGAAGCCAGCTACCATGTACAATGTCCAGTCACTTTAAGAATACCATGCTGTGAGGAACGCCATGCTGTTCCAACCATCCCTGTGGAGGCACCTGGTAGGTGAATAAGAAGCCATTTTAGACATTCCAGTCCCAGCAGATACCACATGGAGTTTGAGACCCACCCTGCTGAGCGTGTCCCAGATTGTAGAACTGTGAAAGGTAATTGTTTTTGTTTCAAACCACTAAGTTTCGGAATGGTTTACTGAGCAGAAAGATATTCAAAGAATATTTGCCTATTAAATGTAAATATGTAAAATAATTTCAAAGTGTTTCCCCCTATAAATGTGTATAAATGCAAGATTTGAGAGTATTTTAATAGGAGAATAAGGAAGACAATCACAGGTGACCGAAGTGGGGTTCAGAGGGTATCACCCAGAAGGGAAGAAGGTGAAACTAATTAGAAAAGAGGCAAATTTTGCTGACTTCACAAAACATCCTGGGGTTTAATTTCCATCAGGCAACACACCCCATCCCATGTCTCATCTCTCTCATATCTCTCTCTCTCTCTCTCNTGTGAGGAACGCCATGCTGTTCCAACCATCCCTATGGAGGCACCTGGTAGGTGAATAAGAAGCCATTTTAGACATTCCACTCCCAGCAGATACCACATGGAGTTTGAGACCCACCCTGCTGAGCATGTCCCAGATTGTAGAACTGTGAAAGGTAATTGTTTTTGTTTCAAACCACTAAGTTTCGGAATGGTTTACTGAGCAGAAAGATATTCAAAGAATATTTGCCTATTAAATGTAAATATGTAAAATAATTTCAAAGTGTTTCCCCCTATAAATGTGTATAAATGCAAGATTTGAGAGTATTTTAATAGGAGAATAAGGAAGACAATCACAGGTGACCGAAGTGGGGTTCAGAGGGTATCACCCAGAAGGGAAGAAGGTGAAACTAATTAGAAAAGAGGCAAATTTTGCTGACTTCACAAAACATCCTGGGGTTTAATTTCCATCAGGCAACACACCCCATCCCATGTCTCATCTCTCTCATATCTCTCTCTCTCTCTCTCACACACACACACACACACACACACACACACACTACATACAGACACACACACCACTTAATTATTCTTTTAACATGGAGAGAGAGGGAGTATTAAGCAGGTTAATTGTTACCATCATCAACCAGAATCCAAGACTGTGAATCAAGAGTGTGTTCCAAGTTACACCGTGGGATGCCCTTTGAGACCCGATAATATGATAGAGAAAGAAACAAGACAAAAGAACCTAAGGAGCATAACCTCAATATTTCAAAATAATAGATGGGGGAAGAAGAAATTAGTTTGATTTTAATGAAAAAAGTGAATTCTAAAATATTTTAAAGGGCTGCAGTTATTACTTTTAAGTACAGTACATTTTACAAAGCTATAAATGGGTATCTAATAAGTTAAATGAGGTAAGTTAATGAAAGAATTAAGATTCACAAGAGGCCTACGTTATATAATTATGTATCATAAAACAGAAAGTCCTTTAACATGTTAGAATTAATTGGATGACCCAGAAATTGAAGGTACATTGAAGTTTTAGTTTGAAAAAGCAACTAATTTCCGATTAATGCTTTGTACGTAGTAGGTATTCCACAAATGCTTGGTAAAGTAAAATGAACCAACTAGGAAGATTCTTTGGCCAGTGTTACTCTCTCTGGGCAGAGGATTATATCCAATTCCCACAGTGTTAGGGGTAACTGCACCCTCCCCCACTCCAAGTCGTATCCAGAGGCAACTGAGAAGGTAACCTTGAACACGGTCTCCTTTATTATTTCTTTTTAAAAGCAAATCATTTAAAAACATCAGTAATATAACTATGAATAGTAACAAATTACTTGCTGAATGGTGCAGTTAAGAACAGCTAATTTAAAACACTTCCCTCAGAAAATTCCAATTGAAGTGTGAATAGGTTAATTGGGAAAGATTAATACAGAAAAGAGTAGAAACAAGCAGCATAACAGATCATTTTCCAGGTTCAGCCTGAAGACCTTGAAGTGATGTGAGAGGGAGCGCATAATGAGAGCAGGAGGAGCCTACCAGAGTGCAGGTGCGGTTCCCAAGGTGGGTACCATCTCCCCCTCAGATGTTTCTGGGGCAGGCCCTAACACCCTGTTCTGGCTTATAAGCCCAGCTCTGAAGAACAAGTCAGAACATTGGGAGGAAGGACATTGTCATCCTCAGCTATAATATTAATTGGAATCTATCCAAAACATTACCTCGGGTAAGATCTGCTTCCTTAGTTCTTTTCATCAGTGGGGACTCAAGTGAATTTCTAAGACCATAACATATCTTAGTATCAAGATCAATACTGAATTAGCAGACATGGCTAAGGATAACTGGGGGGAAATAATTAACAAAATTAAGGAGGATTTGCACCACTGGGAACCATAAAAGTTATTTTATGGGTCCATGTAAATGTAATAAAATCTCTGTCTGTGCCACAATTTAATTTCACATCAAAAAGGTCCCCACAGATAGTCTGTAAGATTATTTTACTAAAATTGAATATGTCTATGCCTTCCTATTCTAAGCAAAAAAAAAAAAAGGAAAGAAACCTTACTCTGCTCAGAAAGTTATGTTTCACACAGAGGACAGGAATAAGGCCTATCTGATCTTATGTACTGTCTAATGTCAGCTACTCATAGTAGGTAACATAATTAATTTTTATTAATAATAGCACTTCACAATTGGCAGAGATAGAACATAATATATCAAAAGGATTTTTCCAAGAATAGAGCATACTTTTTTCAAATTAAAAAAGTCAAATATTAACAATAGTGGAATACAAAGAAGACAATGTCTATTATACAGACATTCTTCATATTACTGCTATGCATTTTTAATAGCTTTACTGGCACATAATTCACATACACTGCAATTCATGCATTTAAAGCATACAATTCACTGGTTGGTAGTATATTCAGAGTTGTGCAACCATCACCACAATCAATCTTAGGATATTTTTATCACCCCAAAAAGAAACACTGTACCCATTAGCAGGCTCTCCCCTTAGTACCCCTCCCCATCCCAGCCTTACAGATTGGCCTATTCTGAGCATTTCATATAAATGGAATTATACAATATGTAGTCTTTTGTGACTGACTTTTTGGACTTAGCATACTGTTTTTAAGTTTCATCCATGTTGTAGTACTTTACTCCTTTTTTCTTGTGAAATAATATTCCATTGTATAGAAATACTACATTTTATTTATCTATCCATCAGTTGGTAGTTATTTGAATTGTTTCCACTTTTTAAAAAATTTTTATTGTTTATTTATTATTGAGAGAGAGAGACAGAGTGCAAGCAAGGGAAGAGCAGAGTGAGAGAGGGAGACACAGAAACCGAACCAGGCTCCCGGCTCTGATGTGGGGCTTGGACCCACAAACCATGAGATCATGACCTGAGCCGAAGTGGGATGCTCAACCAACTAAGCCTCCCAGGTGCCCCAAGATATTTCTGCTTTTTGACCTCCATGAGTAACGCTGCTGTGAACATTCACATACATGTTTTTGTGTGGACAAATTTTTCTGCTTTTTCATTTCTCTTGAGTATATACCTAGGAGTAGAATTGCTAGGTCAAATGGTAAATTTACAATTAAGAGAAGCTGTCAAACTGTTTTGCAAAGTGACTGTGCCGTTTTACATTTATATTTATTTACATTACATGTAAGGGTTCTAGTTTCTCCACATTCTCACCACCAGTTGTTTTTGTCTCTCTTTTTGATTATACTCATCCTGGTGGGTATGACGTGTTGTCTCAGTTTGGTCATTAGTCCTTAATGACTAATAATGTTAAGCACCTTTTTATGTGCTTATTAGCCATCTGTATATCTTCTTTGGAGAAATGCCTAATTCAGATCCCTTTGCCCATTTTTAAATTGGCTTGTCTTTGTATTGCATGAGTTGTAAGAGTTATTTGTATATTCTGGATACAAATCCCTTATGAGATATTATTTAAAAGCATTTATCCCCTTCCATGGGTTGTTTTTTAACTTTCTTGGTGTTCTTTGAGGTACAAAAGTTTTTTTGTTTTGAAGTCCAATTTATCTATTTTTCTTTCGTCACTTGTACTTTTGAAGGCTTTGCCTAACTCAAGATCACAAAGATTTACTCCAGGGTTTTCTTCTTCTTCTTTTTTAATATAATTTATTGTCAAGTTAGCTAACATAAAGTGAATACAGTGTGCTCTTGGCTTCGGGAGTAGATTCCCATGATTCATTGCTTACATATGACGCCCAATGTTGATCCCAACAAGTGCCCTCCTCAATGCTATCACCCATTTTCCCCTCTTCCCCACCCCCGCCATCAACTTTCAGTTTGTTCTCTGTATTTAAGAGTCTCTTAAGATTTGCCTCCCTCTCTGAAACTATCTTTTGCCCTTTCCTTCCTCCATAGTTTTCTGTTAAGTTTCTCAACTTCCACATATGAGTGAAAACATATGATATCTGTCTTTCTCTGACTGACTTACTTCACTTACCATAATACCCTCCAGTTCCATACATGTTGTTGCAAATGGCAAGATTTCATTCTTTCTAATTGCCAAGTAGTATTCCACTGTATATAAACCACATCTTCTTTACCCATTCATCCGTTGATGGACATTTGGCCTCTTTCCATAATTTGGCTATTATTGAAAGTGCTGCTATAAACATTGGGGTACATGTTCCCCTATGAATCTGTACTCCTGTATCTTTCAGATAAATTCCCCGTAGTGCAATTGCTGGGTTGTAGGGTAATTCTATTATTAATTTTTTGAGGAACCTCCACACTGTTTTCCAGAGTGGCTGTACCAGTTTGCATTCCCACCCACAGTGCAAGAGGATTCCCATTTCTTCACATCCTTGCCAATATCTATTGTTTCCTGAGTTGTTAATTTTAGCCATTCTGACAAGTGTGAGATGGTATCTCATTGAGGTTTTGATTTGTATTTCTCTGATGATGAGTGATGTTGAGCATCTTTTCATGTGTCTGTTGGCCATCTGAATGTCTTCTTTGGAAAAGTGTCTATTCATGTCTTCTGCTCATTTCTTCACTGGGTTATTTGTTTTTCAGGTGTTGAGTTTGGTAAGTTCCTTATAGATTTGGGATACTTATCTTTTATCCCATATGTAATTTGCAAATATTCTCCCATTCCATTGGTTGCCTTTTTGTTTTGCTGATTGTTTCCTTTGCAGTGCAGAAGCTTTTTATCTTGATGAGATCCCATTAGTTCACTTTTTGCTTTTAATTCCCTTGCCTTTGGAGATGTATGGAGTAAGAATTTGCTGCAGCTGACGTCAAAGAGATTGTTGGCTGTTTTCTCCTCTAGGGTTTTGATGGTTTCCTGACTCTCATTTAGATCTTTCATCCATTTTGAGTTTATTTTTGTGTAGAATATAAGAAGGTGGTCCAGTTTCTTTCTTCTGAATGTTGTTGTCCAGTTCTCCCAGCACCATTTGCTAAAGAAACTGTCGTTTTTAGTAGATACTCTTTCCTGCTTTGTCAAAGGTTAGTTGGCCATACATTTGTGGGTCCAATTCTGAGTTCTCTATTCTATTCCATTGGTCTATGTGTCTGTTTTTATGTCAATACCATACTGTCTTGATGATTACAGCTTTGTAGTAGAGGCTAAAGTGCAAGATTGTGATGCTTCCCACTTTGGTTTTCTTTTTCAACATTACTTTGGCTATTCGGAGTCTTTCGTAGTTCCATACAAATTTTAGGATTGTTTGTTCTAGCTCTGAGAAGAATGCTGGTGCTATTTTGATTGGGATTGCCTTAAATATGTGGATTGCTTTGGGTCATATTGACATTTTAACAATATTCTTCTGGGGTGCCTGGGTGGCTCAGTCAGTTAAGCTTTTGACTTCGGCTCAGGTCATGATCTCATGGTCCATGCGTTCAAGCCCCATATCAGGCCCTGTGCTGACAGCTAGCTCAGAGCCTGGAGCCTGTCATTGGATTGGGTATCTCCCTCTCTCTCTGGCCCAACCCTGCTCATGCTGTCTCTCTGTCAAAAATAAATAAATAAGTAAATAATTAAAAAACAATATTCTTCCAATCCATGAGCATGGAATGTTTTTTCCATTTCTTTGGGTCTTCTTCAATTTCTTTCATAAGNGGGAGGGGGGAGAAAATGAGAGAGAGGGAAACATAGAATCCAAAGCAGACTCCGGGCTCTGAGCTGCCAGCACAGAGACTGATGTGGGACTTATACTCACAGACCGTGAAATCATGACCTGAGCCAAGTTGGACACCCAACCCACTGAATTACCCAGGTGATCCTGGGATCAATTTTTTGATTTCTCTTTCTTTTGTTTCATTATTGATGTATATAATGTAGCCAATTTCTGCACATTGATTTTGTATCCTGCAACTTTGCTGAATTCATGTATCAGTTCTAGCAACTTTTTGGTGGAGTCTTTCAGGTTTTCCATGTAGAGTATCATGTCATCTGTGAAAAGTGAAAGTTTGACTTCTTCTTTCCCAATTTGGATGCCTTTCATTTCATGTTGTTGTCTGATTGCTGAGGCTGCAGCTTCCAACACTATGTTAAACAACAGTGGTGAGAGTGGCCATCCCATGTCATGTTCCTGATCTAAGGGGGAAAGCTCTCAGTTTCTCCCCCTTGAGGATGTTAGGTGTGGGTTTTTCATATATGACTTTTATGATGTTAAGTTATGTTCCTTCTATCCCGACTTTCTTGAGGGCTTTTATTAAGAAAGGATACTGTATTTTGTCAAATGCTTTTTCTGCATCTATTGACAAGATCATATGGTTCTTATCCTTTCTTCTGTTAATGTAATGTATCACATTGATTGATTTGTGAATATTGAAGCAGCCCTCCATCCCAGGAATGAATCCCATTTGATCATGGTGAATAATTCTTTGATATACTGTTGAATTTGATTTGCTGGTATCTTGTTGAGAATTTTTATGTACTCATTCATCAGGTATTTTGGCCTGTAATTCACCTTTTTAGTGAGGTCTCTATGTGGTTTGGAAATCAAAGCAATACTGGCTTCATAGAATGAGTCCAGAAACTTGCCTTCTATTTCTATTTTTTTTTTTTTTTGGAACAGCTTGGGAAGGATAGGTATTAACTCAGCTTTAAATATCTGGTAAAATTCTTCTGGGAAGCCGTCTGGCCCAGGATTCTTATTTGCTGGGAGATTTTTGATAACTGATTCATTTTCTTCACCAGTTATGGATCTGTTCAAATTTTCTATTTCTTCCTGTTTGAGTTTTGGTAGTGGATGGGTATATAAGAATTTGTCCATTTCTTACAGGTTGTCCAGTTTGTAAGCATATAATTTTTCATAGTATTCTCTAATAATTTTTGTATTTCTGTGGTGTTGTGATATCTTCTCTTTCGTGTGTGATTTTATTGATTTGAGTTCTCTCTCTTTTATTTTTGAGAAGTCTGGCTAGGGGTTTATCAATTTGTTTATTTTTTCAAAAAAAAAACCAGCTCTTAGATTCATTGATCTGTTCTACTGTTTTTTTTGGATTCTGTATTGTTTATTTCTGCTCTAATCTTGACTATTTTTCTTCTGCTGCTGGCTTTGGGGTTTCTTTGCTGTTCTGCTTCTAGTTCCTTTCGGTATGCGGTTAGGTTTTGTATTTGGAATGTTCCTTGTTTCTTGAGATAGACCTGGATTGCAATGTATTTTCCTCTTATGACTGCCTTTGCTGCATCCCAAAAGGTTTGGACTATCATGTTTTCATTTCCTTTGTTTCCATATATTTTTAAATTGCTTCTTTAATTGCCTGGTTAATCCATTCATTCTTTAGTAGGATGTTCTTTAACCTCCCTGGATTTGGAGGCTTTCCAAATTTTTCCTTGTGGTTGATTTCAAGTTTCATAGTGTTGTGATCTGAAAATATGCATGGTATGATCTAATTTCCTTTATATTTATTGAGGGCTGCTTTGTGACCCAGTCTGTGATCTGTTTTGGAGAATGTTCCATGTGCACTCAAGAAGAATGTATATTTTGCTGATTTTATATGAAAAGTTCTGAGTATATCTGTCAAATCCATCTGGTCCAGTATATCATTCAGGGCCATTTTTTTTTATTGATTATTTATTTTCTGTCTAGATAATCTGCCCATTGCTATAAGTAGAGTATTAAAGTCCCCTACAATTACCATTGTCTTACCAATAAGATTGCTTATGCTTGTGATTAATTGTTTTATATATTTGGATGCTTCTGAATTTAGTGTATGAACATTTATAATTGTTATATCTTCTTAATGGATAGATCCCTTAATTATGATATAATGCCCTTCTTCATTTCTTATTACAGCCTTTAGTTTAAAATCTAGTTTGTCTCATGTAAGTATGGCTACTCCAGCTCTCTTTTGACTTCCAGTAGTGTGATAGATGGTTCTTCATCCCTTCACTTTCAATCTGAAGGTGTCCTCAGGTCTAAAATGAGTCTTTAAAATAAATAAATAAATAAATAAATAAAATGAGTCTTTTGTAGACAGCATATATATGGATCTTGGTTTTTTTATCCATTCTGATAACCGATGTCTTTTGGTTGGGATATTTAGTTGATTTACATTCAGAGTTATTACTGAAAGATATAGATTTAGTGTCATGGTGTTATCTGTAGGTTTCATGCTTATGATGATGTCTCTGGTCCTTTATAGTCTTCACAGCATTCCACTCACAGAGTTCCCCTTAGGATCTCTTGCAGTGATGGTTTAGTGGTCATGAACTCCTTCAGGTTTTGTTTGTTTGGGAAAGCTTTTATTTCTCCTATTCTGAATGATAGCCTTGCTGGATAANTTTCATGCTTATGATGATGTCTCCGGTCCTTTATAGTCTTCACAGCATTCCACTCAGAGTTCCCCTTAGGATCTCTTGCAGTGATGGTTTAGTGGTCATGAACTCCTTCGGTTTTGTTTGTTTGGGAAAGCTTTTATTTCTCCTATTCTGAATGATAGCCTTGCTGGATAAAGGATTCTTGGCTGCATTTTTTTCCTATTCATCACATTGAATATTTCCTGCCACTCCCTTCTGGACTGCCAAGTTTCAGTATATAGGACTCCTTTATACCTTTATGTGACTACCATGTAGGTTAAGGCCCATTTGTCCCTAGCTGCTTTCAGAATACTCTCTTTATCTTTTTATTTTGCCAGTTTCACTATGATATGCCATGGAGAAGACCTATTCTTGTTGAATCTAAGGGGAGTTCTCTGTGCCTCCTGGATTTGGATTTCTGCTTCCTTCCCCAGATTCCCTAATCTCAGTTCTCAGGTATAATTTGTTCAAGTAAGCCTTCTACCCCTTTCTCTCTTTCTTCTTCTTCTTCTTCTTCTGGAACTCCTATGAATCGGAGATTATTACATTTTTAAATCACTTAGGTCTCTAATTCTCCCCTTATAGACTTATAGAAAATACTTATAAATAAGTATTTTCTTATCTCTCTTTTTCTCACCTTCAGTACTTTACATAATTTTATATTCTATTTCACTTATTCTCCTCTATGCTTCCTCCATCCTTGATGTCGCTGCACCTAGTTTATTTTGGACCTCATTTACAACATTTTTTAATTTGTCATGACTATTTCTTAGTTCCTTGATCTCTGCGGCAGTCAATTCTCTGCTGCCTTCTATGTTTTTTTTTAAGCTCAGCTATTAATCTTATGACTATTATTCTAAATTCTTGATCAGATATATTGTTTATATCTGTGTTGGGCAATTCTCTAGCTGTCATTTCTTCCAGGAATTGCTTTTCAGGAGAATTCTTCCATCCTGTCATTTTGGCTAGTTTTCTGTCCTTTATGTGTTTTAAAAGCTTGTTACGTGTCGATGCTTTGTGAGCACTATTATATTAAAAAGAGGTCAGACACTATCCATGGCTTGGCCCTTCAGGAGTTATTTTTGGAGTGTGTTGCATGCTCTCTGTTATTTTGTCTCTGGTTTCTTTATCTCTACTCATAGTGGTGGTTTGGACCTTTCACCGGGTGTGCTTTGATTTGTGCATTGAAGTAACCCTGGAAAACATTTAAAACTGGGTAGTGGTGGTAGAAGAAGCTTTATTCCATATAAAGAGAGAAGACAGGGGTGGGCAAAAAGAAAAGAGAAAAAAAATGACCAAGCAGAGAATCAGAGAAACTATATGGCTTAATCCAGAAAGAGAGAGAGGAAAACAAAGAAGAAGGAGATACAGGAAAGGTATAAAAAGAATAGATTAAAAATGATTGCTTAAACAGACTGACAACCAGAATAGAGAAGGGAAGAAGTAAGAGGAAGAAAAGGAAGAAAAAATATATATATATAATAAGAATTGACCAAAAATCAAACCAGAAAATATAAAACTGCTGGACCAATATCTCATGGTGTCTTGGAAGTGGTGGCTGCACTGGTCTGGAGGAGGGGTTATCTGGTTAGGTCAGTGTCAGTCTTGCTCCAGTAGATAGCAGTTACCAGGCATAAAGGAGCATAATTTGGTGTAGGCGGGTTCTGCCTACACTGTGGGCCTACTGTCACTGTTTGCTCCCTGAAGCCCCACTTTATTGGTGATGGGGAGAAAAAGGGTGACATCCCATCTCTCCTCCCCAGACCAGGTGTCCCAGACCACTTTGTTCAGGCCATCCTCACAGTGCTGCGCGGGCATGGGTGGGCCGGTTTGTCCCACTCCACAGTCTCCCGCCCTCCCTGGTGCTAGGCTGGGATTCTAACCTGACATCTTTTTTTTTTTTAATGTTTATTTGTTTTATTGAGAGAGAGAGAGACAGAGCACGAAGAGGGGAAGGGGCAGAGAGAGAGGGAGACACAGAATCTGAAGCAGGCTCCAAGCTCTGAGCTGTCAATACAGAGCCCCGTGTGCGGTTTGAACCCACAAACTGTGAGATCATGACCTGAGCCAAAGTCAGATGCTTAACCAACTGAGGCACTGAGGCACCCCTCAAACCCTGATGTCTTAAGGGATCCCACTCCACGCAGCCTGGTTATGGAGTAGTGCCACTCTGCCCAACTGACAAAGGGCCTCTGGCTGGCAGGCACCTGTAGGATCTTTTATTTGGAGGAGCTATATACCTTCTTCCCACAGCTCTCAAGGGAGGGGACTGCTCTCTCCAACTGTGCCTCTGAACTCGCTACTGAGTTGGGGGCTGGCTCCCCTTCTGTTCCCAGGTCTGTGATTTTTCTCTTGTCCAAATACGATCCTACACTTCCATAGTCTTTTTCTCTTTTGTTTCTCCACAGAAGGGGGTCCCTCCCTTCTATGCCTCGCTGCCCATTTGTTTTCTTTCCCAAATCCCAAACATGCACCTATGGCTCACCAAGTTGTCCCTGTGTGCCCCTGGAGATGTTTCTGTCACTCGGTAGCCCAGATTCCTGGAATTCCAAGTCTTCTGGCCTCAGTACTGCTGTGTTTGAGGGACAAGGGAATTTCAGGTCCCCCTTCTCCATCATGTTGATTCCTCCCCCTCCTGGGTTTTCTTCTAAGAGTTTTATAGTTTGAGCTCTTGCATTTAGGTCTACAGTCAATTCTGAGTTAATTTTGTGTAGAAGGGAAGGAAAGGGTCCACCCTAATTCTCTTGCATGTGTATTTCCTATAACTACATTTTCAATGATGTTATTACTCATTTTTTTCTTGTGTTCTGAAAAATACATATTGCTAATTACAAAAAGGAGAAAGCTAGCTTTTGGTTTCCCCTCTCACAATTTGTTCTTAGAGCACACTCATATCCACTCTGAGGAAGAGAAAATACATCCTTTCCCAGTCAGTGCCCAAATGTACTGGCCAAAACACCTAGTACATACCTGAGAGGTAACTATTCAACAGACACTGAAATGATAGGAGTCATTGCATCATACCCAGAAATGAATCTTGAAAGAAAATGGTCATTTTTCTCTTAAACATTAAAAAATATTATAAGAAAACATATACTCAAAATGGGCAAGGGTATAGTAAAAAAAGGATTTCTCCTCTATTACCCTTAGACATGCACATTAGTGCAATGCTTTCTGGAAAGCAATTTGGCTGTATTTATCAAAAGCTTCCAAAATGCTCTTGACATTTGATCTAATTATCCCTCTACTTAGTAGTATTCTACAGAAATAAACAGTTTGTTCATGTGGGTTTATTACAAAGATATTTATCACAGTATTTTTATAATTGATTTATTCTTTTCCTACATCTGAAATTTTTTGATTTCACAAAAAATTTTGAGTGTGTACCCCCAACATATGTCTATGTGTTCATTCATATGTTGTATACACTAACATAATTCATATATTATAAAGCATATACATGTTAAGGAATAAGGTATAGAGGAAATAATACTTTAAAATGAATGTAAATTTATTTTATTAATAATATAGGAAGACATTTTGAATTTAATAAAATTATTATCAGTTACATTTTAGTGAGAACAATGTCACTGAATATCAAATCCTATAGGATACTTGTGTTTTCTCTTGATAAAGAGCTTTTTTTAGTTGTGGAATTATCAACTTTGCCATTTTTAGTTCTTCACATGTACTTGAGTGATTAGTGTGGCCTTAAATTTGAGGTCTATGTGCAAATTAAAATAAATTTTGTCTATTAAAAAAACATTTGTCTATTTTGAGGGGTTAGTTTAGTTAAAACTAAATAATGTAACCATAAATCTAGTTAACAGATATACAAAAGAATAATACATGGTAATATACCAGAAATCAACTAACCAGGAAGGTGACGAAATACCTCAACTCTGTGTGACTCTGAACTCTTGTCTTCCTTAAGGACTGTGTCCACATTTTCTTTGTTTACTTACTATCATTAGCTGAAATATGTGCCAAGTATTGTCACACTGTCAATCCATATTAAATATAGGTATAAATCTATAGTTAATTTCTAATATTTCCCTCTGTATCCTGGTGGATTCTCATATTTCTCCTAGTGGGAATGCCCCATTTTGGGGATAACTATCATAGAGCTAAATGCTTTAAAACTTGGGTTCTGAAGTCAGACCATGTTCCATATCCTGAATCTTACATCGACTGAGTCACAGTTTTTTCATGTAAAGTGGGGATAACAGTATGTCCTCCATGGGTTTATTCTAAAGATTAAATAAGATAATGTTTATGGAGTACTTAGCACATTTAGTGCTAGGTTTATGCTAGGTAATATTATAACTTCAATTTTTCTGCAAGGATTATTTATTATTTTAATATTCAGGAAAGAAAAGCAAAACCCTTAAAAGAAAACTACAGATTGACTCTAAGTTGCATACAAATGAGGACTACAGCCTATGTTGCTTTTTTTCTCTATCCCCACCTGCCTAGCTCAATGCCTGACCAACAGTTATATTTGTGAGACAGGTGCTTTAACCAATTAAGCAATAGAGCCAGCTCTGTAGTTGTGTTTAAAATTTATTTGTTGGGTGACTAAATAAAGTGATGGCTAAAGATAGAGATGCCTGGGGTGCCTGGATGGCTCAGTTGGTTAAGCATCGAACTCTTGATTTCAACTCAGGTCATGATCTCATGGCAGTAAGATTGAGCCCTGCATCAGGTTCCCTGCTAGGTGGTGGAAGCTGTTTAAAATGCTCTCTCTCCCTCTCCCTCTGCCCCTCCCTGCCTCTAAAAAAAAATACATATATATATATCCTGCGCTGGGCTCTGTGCTGACAGCTAGCTCAGAGCCTGGAGCCTGCTTCATGTTCTGTATCTCCCTCTCTCTCTGACCATCCCCTGCTCACACTGTCTCTCTCTCTCAGAAATAAATTAAAACATTAAAATTTTTTTTTAAAAAAATTTAAAAAAAAAATAGTGGTGGGGTGCTTGGGTGGCTTAGTCGGTTAAGCGTTCGACTTCAGCTCAGGTCATGATCTTACGGTTCGTGGGTTTGAGTTCTGCATCGGGCCCTATGCTGACAGCTCAGGGCCTGAAGCCTGTCTTCAGATTCTATGTCTCCCTCTCTGTCTCTGAACCTCCCCTGGTCACGCTGTCTCTCTCTCTCTCTCAAAAATAAATTTTAAAANGTGTCTCCCTCTCTGTATCTGAACCTCCCCTGGTCACGCTGTCTCTCTCTCTCTCTCAAAAATAAATTTTAAAAAACATTTAAAAAAATAAAAAAAATAGAGGTGATGTAACTGCAGTAATAAAGAGTTCTTCCACTTTGTACTGGCAATTATAGGATACAGCATGGAGTGTGGTTATAAGTAAATGCATAAAATGTTACTATTTTACCATAGTGATTCTAAATTCCGTTGCATAATTCAGGACGTATTTAAGTAGTTTGCTTTTGCCATATATATTTCTGTAGCATTCTCCCCCACCTAAAATTCCCAAACCATCCATACATTTGTCCTGGGAGCCCATGATCTAAAAGTGGCTCAAGGATTTTGTTCTGAACATATAGCTGCATGAGGATGGGAAGTTCTAATTACTAACTTATTTTGATATCAAAGCAGAATCATAAATAAAATGTAAATTATATCTTGAAACATATTTATCCTTCTTTTATATTTCCAGGCCAAGTCATATATCCAATCCCTTTCTGTACAAGTGTTTTGCACATTAAATTCTGTCCCTTGACTGCAACCCAACCTGTCAGATGTCATACAGATCCATCCTATTGCTCAAAAGGAAAACTTCAGTGTGACCCCTTCCACAAATAACTCTCAGGTCTAGAAAAAAATAGCTTGGCCTGTATGGTCTGCTGCTCAGAGGCTATGAGTTTGTTTTTGTTTGTTTTGTTTTGTTTTACAATCTGTAAAGCACTGAATATTTCATCAAATAATGATTTCTTTAAAAGTAAGCCTAGCATATTTTATTCTGAGCTAAGCCTATTTGTATTTTTCCAAACTTGGGATTGTGAGCCAGTCATCCATAACATCAAACACTTAATTTGAGGGCTGCAGAACAATTTTAGTTGAATTAAAAGCTACAATTTTTAATCTGAAAATAGACAATTTTATGGTGCAATTTATTTTAAATTAAATGTAGAGTTTAAAATAATTTCTGAAGGAATTATTGTAGCCAGTACCCAGTAGTGTTAGAATCTATGTGGCTGCAGGTCTTAGAAGCTGTTCTCCATTGAGCAGAACTTTCCTTGAGACTCACTATTTAGATTTCGGAGTGCTGCTATTGACGTGGGGTATATATCGGATGAAGATGGAAGGAAGGCTATGTGAGGAAGTGACCTAGAGGCATCCTCAGGTAAAAGGAGGTTCCCACTCTCTCTCACCAAACTTCTGCTCTGCCAATGTGCAGTATGGGTTCACAACATTATGAAACCTCATGAAATGACAAGGTAATATGACCACGTCCGGGGCTTGGAGAGTGGACACAAGTTCAGACAGCTTTCTTTTACTCTTCTCCCTGCTTTTTTCTGCTCCTGTAGTATATACCTGAGTGATAGTGCTCCTGGCTACTTGGGAGAACTCAGATTTTCCTTACTTTCCTAGAAGCCCCTTTTTTATATAATGTTCTCCAGTCATCATCAAGTTTAAGATCATGGCCTTTATAAATCCAATCTCTCAGCCAGTTTAGAAAATGAAAGCAGGACCAGGAATCAAGCTTGCTTACTTAAATCAATTCATTATGATCTAGTTTGGTCTAGTGGAAGAAAGAAGCTTAAAGGGAGAATCAGAAGTAAGGGTCTACTTCTAGCTTTGTTACCTATTAGCTGTGACCTTGAACAAATCAACTTAAATTCTCCGTGACTCAGTTTCTTCATTTTCAAACAGGAGTAAAGAAACTTGCTATAACTCAGTTTGTGATAATCAAATGAGATTATGTATATGAAAATTCCTCCCAAATTTTTAAGGACAATTAAAAAGATAGGCTTAAAAATACTATCAATTTATGGGGCACCTCAGTGGCTCACTTGGTTAACCATTTGGAAACTTGATCTCAGGTTGTGAGTTCAAGTTCTGTATTAGGCTACATGTTGGGCATGGAGCCTACTTAAAAATAAATAAACAAAAAATAAAATAATAAAAAATGATCTGTTTATATAAAAATATGACTTAAAAGTTTATAAAATAAAATATTAAAATAATACAAACTAGAAATCACTAGAAAATATTAGGCATCATTTTTATTGTTCTGACAGATTTTAGGGGAAGAAAACCTATATAATAACAAGACCTGTTTGTTATTCAGGCCTTCAGGAAAAAAACATACAAAATCCATTAACAGGCATTGATCTGAGGTAAAGGCCTAAGAAAACTGTTGAGTTTTAAACAAATAAGCAAAAGGCCCAATCTTGATAATGCGGTTTCTTGCCTGATCTGAGTTGAGGTGATGTGAGTTTTGAGTTTATCTGGGCTTGAGGACAGCTCTGCCACTTACTGTGGTAGCTCACATGCCATGTCGGGATCATAAAAGCATAGAAGAATCTGGTGCCTCCTCATGCCTACAGTACCATTAATACTTGTCACTCAAGCCCAATGCCTGGTATTCTGTGTCTTGAAATTACTGCTGTGCCAGCAATGGGGCAACTTCCCCTTAACTGTGTTTGACCTCTAGAACCAAGGACTTTTCCATTTCTGACCAGGCATAGGCTTTCTAAGAGCAGGGCTAGTCATGGCCTTTTTCAAACAAAAAAGCTGCAATATCCCCAGATTGGCTAGATACCCATTTGTAGTAAAGAACTTTAACCATATCCAAAATTTGGGTTCAGATTTATATCTGCATTTCAGATCGCCTGAGGGATTGCTCACTATAAGCCAGGAAGCCGGGAGGGGAAAGGTGCTGCTGAGAGAAAAATCACCAGGAATGAATAAGGAGTCTGGAAGGACATCATGAGCAGCAGGGACCACAGGGCTGTACTCTGACACTTCCTATTCTAGGTCCCCTTGGACGGTCCAGGGGTTCCAGGAGGGCAGGACTGAGGGAACTGTGTCCAGGAGCATCAGCTCCTGTTGCTAAGCGACCTTTTCAGAGAGAGAGCCAGGAAGAGTCAGGTGCTTTCCTATGATGTGGAGAGGAAGGTAAGCTGTGGAGACCTGTAGGCAGCGATTGTGAGGAAATGCCTAACAGGAGCAGTAGAGAAGGAGACCAGAGGCATTGGAGGAGGCTGAGCATGGGGCCCAGAGAGCTTCTGTCCGGTCATCCATACCCGAAGGCCCAGAGCCGGTGAGGGAGCGAGCAGGAGCTGAAGCAAGGGACCACTGAGAGGACGTCAGCAACTCTGATTGTGCATTAGCTATCCGCCCTCCTTCTGCAAACTGAGAGACTTCTAAAAGATGAGAAAGGCTGAAGTCCTGCTCGTCTGGCAGGTGAGGGCACCTGCTTTATTAGACCTAGGTTTAAGCACTTAGAGTGCCCTTTACCAAAAACCCTCGTATTGGGTGGAGAGACATCCTGGCTGTTCAGGATCCTTACAGAATAGTTCTGTTGCCCATTTTCAATTGGTTTAAGTAACAACTCCCCTGCCCACCCAGCATTAGCAGTTATTTAACCAGATTGACCTCCAGTTTTCATGTGGGGGTAGCTTTAGAACCTGAAAGGTGAGGGGCACCTTATTCCTCAAGGTCCCATGAAAATATCAGAGATGTATAAACAGCCTGTAGTAGCTTCTTTGGCTAGAGATCCCCTTCTTTCTTTCCCAGTGGGTCTAAAAATCACTAAAAGTGGAGTTAAAGCTTCTTTATCAAGAAGAAAGGGGAAGAGGAAGGAGAAGAGGAAGAAAAGGAAGTGTAGGAAGGGAGGCAGGGAAGGGGGGGGAGGAGAGAGGAAACAGAGGAGGAGAAGAAGCTTACTTGTGTCTGACCTATGCCCTGTGGGTCTGTTTTCTCCGTGTAGACGCCCACTCAAAAAAGTACCTGCTTTAGTTCACCTCTGCTACACTGACATGTCTGTAATTTAAAGGTTCCCTTGGGATATATTGCTAGAAAGACAAAAGGCAAGTTAAAGAATAAGTGCATTTTTAGACTTCTGCTATGTATTGCCAAATTGGCCTCAAGTAAGTTTATGCAATTGTACATAGTCATCGAAAGTTAATGATGGGGTGTCATTTTCCAGTGCTCCCTGAAAGCTTTGTCAGTGTATTGGCTAGAAAAGGGCCTCTATTTGTTGGTAGAAATTTCATTTTTTAAATTACAGAATTCACTAATTTCAACAAGATTTTAATAGAGCTACTGTATTCTGTTCTCTTTTTTATTAAAAAGCACTATGGAGATTAATAAAGAAATGGCTGACCTACTCCTTGCCCTCAAATGTTAAAGGAGTTAAACACATGTCAACATTCTTGAGACTCCCACCTGCAAAAATGTGTGGATCTGGAAGGACAAAGATAGGACCATGGTCCATGTAAACACCGGTAGGCAGGGAAGACTTCACGGAGGAGGTGTGATTGGTACTGGGTCCACAAAATGGGTAGGATTTGAGTAGGCGAGAAAGATGTGACCGGCATTGCAGGTGGGAGTTCAGGCAGGAACAGAGAGCAGTCTTGAGCTTGAAATGAGTATGGCAGATATGTTGGTTCAGGTTCTTCAAGAAGCAGGCACCAAAATAGAACACAAGGATTTGATTAGAGATTAGGATTCCTGTGAGAGAACACAGAAGGAGCTGGAGAAGGCTGGCAGCACTAGCCGACTGTGCTGCATGTCTGACCCTCAGTGAAGGACAGAGGAAACGAATGTTGAGTGACATCATCCAGGACTGGCCCACAGTGTAAATATATGTTTGGGAAAGGTTGTCAGGGAATCCATGAATCAAAGGTGGCCATCAGAGGAGTCCATGTTTCCCAGTAACAGACTGTCTTAGTCTATCTGCTGCACCCAGTCAGTGTCGGGAGCAGCCTGTGAGAAGCTGAGAAGTGAAACCTTGGTACAAACATGATGATGGATCTCCCAGCAAAGCAATTGGGATCGTTGGTCAATTAACTAACTCCCTGGCATTGGAGATCTATGAGGTGCATTCTCATGACTGCTAAACATAATGTAGAAAGAATGACAAGACTGGCTTGAATGGGTAGGGTACATTTACCCAGAGGTAGGAGAGGTTTCCTACCTTCACCTTCAGAGATATCTCTTGATTTCTATGGCTGGACAGAAACATGATGGTGATGGAAGGTTTGCTAATACAACCTCACCCCTCATACACCCCAGGGGCTAGGCTGTGGACTGTCAAGTCAGCAAAGCTTGTGTTGGATATGGTGGCGGGGCCCTTGGCATCCATTCCTTTTTCCAGCATGCTTTCCTATATAGCAGAGTTTGGAAAACATTTTCTAAGTTCTACTGTAGCTTTCATTCTGTATGCAAATTAAGTTCTGCCTTTGGTTTGCACCTTTGGGACATGTGGAAAGCAGAAATTAGGCAGAGGACATCTTGCTATTTTCAAATGTTTTCTGCTGCCAGTTGAAATCCTGGAGACTTTGGTTTTTCATGTAGGAGCATTTCACTGTTCAGTCTCCAACTTTAAGAGTTAAGCAAGCTTTACGAATTGTGGCAGTGGCAGCTTCCTGATCTCTGAACCATAGCTACAGTGGTGTATTCTAGATAGTTCCAATAATGGCTTCTTGACACACCACTTCTTGGCCCTGGCAGAGGAAGCACTCCCTGGAGGGGCTAGTTTGGCAATGCTGTTTTCAGAATCATTTCTGGAACTCATTCTGATACTGCTTTTCCAGTCTTTGCAATGATTTTTGTTTTGTTTTATAATTTTTTTCAGTACCATACAACATTATTAAATATTATTGACTATATTACCTGTGTTGTACCTTTCATCTCCATGACTTATGGGTTTTATAACTGTAAGTTTTTACGTCTTAATCCCTTTCGACTATTTTATCCATCTCCTGACTCTTTCCCCTCTGGCAACTACCAGTTTGTTCTCTCTGTTTAAGGTGTTTGTGTGTGTGTGTGTGTGTGTGTGTGTGTGTGTGTGTGTGTATGTGTGTGTGTGTGTGTGTTTTAATGTCTTTGTTCATTTGCTTTGTGTTCTTAGATTCTGCATATAAGTAAAATCATAGGATATTCATCTATCTCTATCTGACTTATTTCACTTAACATAATGCCTTCTAGGTCCATTCATGTTGTTACAAATGACAAGATCTCATTCCTTTTTATGGCTGAGTAATATTCCATTGTGTGTGTCTATATATGTATATAGGCAGGTGTGTATGTATATGTCCCTATCTATGTATGTATCTGCCATATCTTCTTTATCCATGCATCTATGGATGGACACCTGGTTGCTTCCACAGTAAGTAATTCTACAGTAATTCTTCTACAGTAAGCAGAGGGGTACATGTATCTTTTCAAATTAGTGTTTTTATATTCTTTGGATAAATATCCAGTAGTGGAATTACTGGGTCATATTTCTATTTTTCATTTTTGGAGGAACCTCCATACTTACTTTTTAGAAGTTACAGGTTCACAGCAAAGTTGAATGAAAAATACAGACAGTTTTGATATATCCCTTCTCCTCTACCTGCCTCTCCCTAACCTCCCCTACTATCAACATTCTAGCACTACGTGGTACATTTATTACAATCAATAATCCTATGTTGATACTTATTTGTCACCTTGAGCCTATAGTTTCCATTCGCATTCATTCTTGATATTGTACATTCTATGGCCTTTGACAAATATATGACATTTTCAACGATTATATTATCCTACAGAGCAGTTTCACTGCCCTAAAAATCATTTGTGCTTCCCTTATTCATCCTTCCCTACCTATAATTCCTTGCCAACCTCTGTTTTTTTTTTTACTGTCTCCATAGTTTTGACTTTTTCAAAATACAGTGAGAGTCATACAGTGGGTAGTCTTTTTAGATTGAGCCTCTTTCACATAGTAATATGCATTTAAGTTTCCTTCATGTCTTTTCAAGGCTTGATAGCTCATTTCTTTTTAACACTGATGAATAGTCCATTGTATGGATGTACTACAGTTTATTTATCTTATCCATTCATGTGCTAAAGGACATATTGGCTGCTTCCAAAGATTTTGTAAGCACCCAATTCCCTGCATTAACTACCTAGGTTAGTTTCTATTTCCTGCACTTTACCTCACTGCTATAGAGGAGAAAGTGTCTATTAAGATACATACCATTTGCACAGGGTTGAAGTCACCACAGAGTGGGGCCCAGCTGAGAAGCAGCTTTACCTGACCACCACATTTCTAACTTACATGTTCATCATATTAGTTGAATTCCTCAAACACCTCCACCTTGTTCTATTCCCTGTGGGAATGCAGAGACTACTGTCACTGGCTAAGCTCCAAAGAGAATTAGGAGTCTAAGGTTCAGGCTTTACCATGTAGGAACCAACAGAACTGGGCTTTCCCTGCCTCTGTGTCTTTGCTGCTACAGATGGTTCTTCTCTCAGTACCAAAAGCACACAGCTTTTTCTCATCTTAGGGTCTTTCCACTTGTGTGGAGATGCCCTTCCTCCAGCTGAACCACATATCTGACCCTTTTGCATCCTTGAGGTTTTAGTTCAAATGTTCCTTCCTTATGTAATGTAAACCCTCACTGTTGTTTTCTACGAAATCTCCCTTTCTTGTACTTAATTGTCCTTAATTCAGACCATAAGAATCTCAAGCTTTATTTCTGATCAAGCAGAATCCTCATATCCCAACAGTTAAACATGAGTGACAATATAGAAGGCAATTTGCTTCCCTTTTCTGTTGCTGTGTAGCAAATCATATCAAAACTTTGTAGTTTAAGACAACAATTTGTTAGCAACTCTCAGAATTCTGTAAGTTAAATGGCTTCAACTGGGTGGTTCCTCTATTGGTCTTTCTTACAGTTTCTCATATAGTTTCAGTTACACGGTGGGTAGGGCTGGCATATCCAAAATGGCTTCACTCACATGTCTCATGCTTTAGCAAGGATGACTGGAAGGCTAGATCCAGTTTGATGCTGGTTTGTCTAGGCTTTTCTCTTCCATGTATTCTCAGCTCCTGTCTTGTCTCCATAGCCTTTCCACATGATGTCTTTATGTAGTTTCTCCAGCAGAATAGCTAAACATCTTACATAGTAGCCTAGGCCTGCCACTAACAAAGAAGCAGAGGCTGTCAGGCCTTCTGAGGACTTATTGCTGGAACGGGTACCTCACTTACGCCGTATCTTTTGATTAAAGCAAGTTGTAGAGCCAGCCCAGATTCCACATGAAAGGAGACTAAACAGGAATCTGAATACTAGGAAGGCTGGTGCTTTGGGGTTCATCTTTGCAGACTAGCTACCACAGTTCTTTTCTTCATGTTTATTTTTATTTTTTTAATTTTTATTTATTTCCAGGAGAGAGAGAGAGACAGCGTGAGCAGGGGAGGGTCAGAGAGAGAGGGAGACACAGACTCTGAAATAGGCTCCAGGCTCTGAGCTGGCAGTCAGCACAGAGCCCGACGTGGGGCTCGAACCCACGAACCGCAAGATCATGACCTAAGTGAAAGTCCGACGCTTAACTGACTAAGCCACCCAGGCGCCCCTAGCTACCACAGTTCTTAAACATTGTCAGTCAGTGGACCTCACATCCATTAAACTGGCTAATGAGTAATAATGATGATCATTCATGGTGATGGTGATGATGAATGAGTAGAATTCTATATGCTATTTAAAACAATGTTTCTCCTTGGGAATTGAGATAATTCATAGGAAACCATAGGAAGATTTTCCAAGAACTGGGAGCCAAATGATAATCTAAGAATTAAGAAAATTAAAAGCTACATGTGATGGATGGTATTAGCCATCTGGAAAAGTCTTTATGGCCAATCTCTAAATCATTCAGAAAGAAAAGTAGTCATTAAATTTCATAAATAAGAGGGTATTTGTAATCTTAAACAGAGAAGTTTTACTGGAAAGTTGGGTTGGAAACCAAATTACAGTGGGTTAAGGAGTGAATGGCAGGTGGTAACATGGGCAGAGCAATTGAGTAACTTTTCCAAAACTGTAGCCTGGTTTTTGATGCACTATTAGTAAGAAGGGAAATGGGTACAAATTTTCTGGATGGTAATTAGGAAGCAGATAAATAAGTCTTAAGTATATTGATGTTTTTTGACCTAGCTATTCAACTTCTATGAAATTAACTTAATGAAATAACCAGATGTACAAAGATTTATGTGACAGAAAATTCACTTAACAGATTGTCAGTTTTATTGTGAAATAGACCTTAAATACAGAAGTATGCACTAAACATTGAAGTTTATTTTGAAGAACAGTTGTAAATACCTGTGTAATCACCATCTAGGATAAGAAGAAAACATTGCTCCCCATGTGCTCTTCCCTACCTCAAGTAATTATTGTCCTAATTTATAACAATCACTTCTTTGTTTTTCCTATATAATTTCCTTTAAAATTCTTCATTGTTGGAGCACCTGGGTGGCTCAGTCGGTTGAGCATTTGACTTCAGCTCAGGTCAAGATCTCATGGTTCATGAGTTCAAGCTCTGCATTAGTCTCTGTGCTGACATCACAGAGCCTGGAGCCTGCTTCAGATTCTGTGTCTCCCTCTCTCTCTGCCCCTGCCCTGCTTGCACTCTCTTTCTTTCAGAAATAAATAGACATTAAAATTTTTTTAAATGAATAAAATTCTTCATTATTGAATGGTGTGGTTCTAGTTTATTAATTTCTACTGCTATAAGATATTTATTNAGGATAAGAAGAAAACATTGCTCCCCATGTGCTCTTCCCTACCTCAAGTAATTATTGTCCTAATTTATAACAATCACTTCTTTGTTTTTCCTATATAATTTCCTTTAAAATTCTTCATTGTTGGAGCACCTGGGTGGCTCAGTCGGTTGAGCATTTGACTTCAGCTCAGGTCAAGATCTCATGGTTCATGAGTTCGAGCTCTGCATTAGTCTCTGTGTTGACATCACAGAGCCTGGAGCCTGCTTCAGATTCTGTGTCTCCCTCTCTCTCTGCCCCTGCCCTGCTTGCACTCTCTTTCTTTCAGAAATAAATAGACATTAAAATTTTTTTAAATGAATAAAATTCTTCATTATTGAATGGTGTGGTTCTAGTTTATTAATTTCTACTGCTATAAGATATTTATTCTACCATGATAAATATTTGATTATCTGTTTTATTTTTGCTGTTAAGAACAAGAATGCTAAAAACACTCTTGTTCACATTTTCTGCTGCACATGTACAGAATTTCTCTTGGGTATAATCAAAGAATAGAACAGTTAGATGAGCATATGTTCAACTTTCCTGTCAATGTTAAACTGTTTTCCAAAGTGTTTTTATTAATTTACATTTTGATGTATGAGTTTCACTTGTACCACATCTTTGTTGATACCTGAAATTGTTAGACATTTTCACTTTTGCCATCCTAAGGTAGAGAATGGTATCTGTTGAACAGAACACCCTGAACCAATTGCCAATACCTCTGGGATGGGTGGACTCCAACTACACAGAGGATGGCAAAGATTATCACAGTGCCAGCCACCAAGAATAGAAATCCAAATACTTCTGCCCACTGCAGTGACTGAGTGATAAGGATATGAGCTGACTGATGTGAGGTCTGATCAGTTTTCTCAGTGCAGAGCCAGGGAGTGCATCCATCTTGTTTTCCCATTCTCACTCCATGACTATCAACTACCTTCTGACTGTCATATTTTCCTTTAGGTGAAAAGATGTGTGTACCAGTTTAACCATCTAAGCAGTGGTATTTCTCACTATAAATCAATACTTTGGCCTCAGAGTTTATTCATGGGTCCCTTGTAAGTCGAATCATGTGACCCAGTTCCTTTGAGCTCTGTCAGTTCCTGGTGCTCTGACAAAGTTGAGCAGCAAAGCTGAGGACAAAATCCTAGACCAGAGGACCCTTCAAAGGAGCAGTCCCTCACTGGCAGCCAGCCAGCCTTTCTATCTGATATCCTCATTTTGCTTAATTTAAGTGCAATTTGAATAATCTGTTGAAATGTTCTCCCAGTTATTATTTTTATCTCTCACATCCAAACCCAGCTTATTATTCTCTACATTTTGATGCTGGTCTAGAATTCTAAAAATTACATTTCTATCTCGTCAGGAGCTTATAATGCTAGAGAAGGAGGAAGGGACTTGAGCCTTCCTGTGCTTCCAAATATTTCCTGTTTCTGTGAGCATCAATTACTATCATTTCTTTATCCCAACAGCATCAGTTTCTGTAACAGCAGCTTAATTCAGTCTGCAGTCGTTCTCAAATTCATACTGCTCTCTCAGAGATACCTATGTGTCTTTTCAGAGGTCACCTTCCTCCTCTGAGTTCCTAAGTTTTAAAACTTCCAATTTCTTTCCTTTGTTCCCCAGTTCTAAGGGTGGGAAGCGCTTCTTGCAGTTGCCCTTTCATTTACTTACTTATACCTAGATAACAATTATATTTTCATCATCCTAGTAACTGGTATGGTTTCTATTTCTTTGTTGGTTTTTTTTTTAATTTTTTGATGTTTTATTTATTTCTAAGAGAGAGAGAGAGAGAGAGAGCATGAGCAGGGAGGGTCAGAGAGAGAGGGAGACAAAGAATCTGAAACAGGCTCCAGGCTCTGAGCTAGCTGTCAGCAGAGCCCGATGCGGGGCTCAAACCCACGAACCATGAGATCATGACCTGAGTCAACGTCGAATGCTTAACCGACTGAGCCACACAGGTGCCCCTCTACTTCTTGACTGTACCTTGAACATGCATTTATGTGTATGAGCTGCAAATTTCCTGCCCTTTCTTTTATTGAAATTGGCAAGAAGATATTTACTCATGTCTAAGAATATGTATATGATTTGCAAAAACAAAAACAAGATGAGCTCATATCAAACAATTTGTCAAAATAGGAAGAAAACTAGAAAAAATAAATGAACAATATATTTAGTGGCATGTTTTGTAACTATTTGATTTTTCCCCCATTCTCCATAACTGAGCAGTTGCTCAAAGTGCTCTTATATCTTTTTCTTAGTTTTGGAAGCCAATAAATCCCAAAATAACACCATTACAGTAAAACAAGCTGCATAGCCCAAAGATGGATTTACTGGAATGATGTCAAATGATTGTTTCCATAGCATTGAGTGCTTACTTTAGGACTTTCTCAGAGCTGGCATGTCGAAAGGTTATTATTTTGGCTTGAGGAGAGACTTAAAAGGATATCCGAGGGGAAAAGAGCATGGCTTAAGAATTGCTTACCTCTGAGAGAATCCTGGGGCTGCCTGGAGGGCAAAGGAAGAACAACCCAGGGACATGTTTTGAACAGTTGTAGTCAAAATTGTCTCCAAGATGAGAAACAATTTAGCTGGTATATCAAAGAAATAAGCCAGTCCTGAGGTTTAAACCAAAATTTGAATTAAAAAATTATGGCTTTGTGTGATTATTCAGACTTAGATTGTCTGTTTAGGATGCCCCCATTTGAAAAGGGAAGCTACTTAAGTAATACTGATGTAGAGAACAAGGCAAAAGAAATGTGGAAAACAATTATATTTCCATACAATTTACAGCCCTTTGACAAGTACTTAAGGTAGGCAGGGTGACCTTCCTCCAGAAACTCAACTGCCTCAATGTGAATGCTTTGCTAGAGGCAAAAGCAACCTTAACTTGACATTAGCCCTGGCTCCAAGACCCTGTAAGTCTTTTTTGACATATAGAAATTCCTTTGAAAACTTCCTTTGTCTCTAACCCTTCAACATATATGTTAGTAATCATCCTCCAAACATGTGGCCCACTAATGTACATCTGAAGGATCTCATAACTAAGGTTTTATTAGACAGGAATAAATAGCCCTATCTTAAGCAGCAGCTGGCCCCTCAAGGTCCTGAAAACCTTTCTTCCAAATTCTTTAGACTTGTGGTATCCCTAACTCCCTTTCAACTTAAAAGTATATCACCAGTCACTTCTCACAATCTCAGTATAGCTCTTTCTGCCCAAGGGTCCTGTCCCTATGCTTTAATAAAACCAGATTTTTCATACTGAAGATATCTCAAGAATTCTTTCTTGACCAATCACTCCTGGACCCTGAATATCCCATCACGGGATGATGTTCTTGTAGAACAGCAATACTGTTCTACAAGATGATCACCTGCTTATGGCATAAATATCCTTCATTTTCCCTGAAAGCTCGAACCTCCCTCCATCACAGGTCTAGGTTACAGAGATGTAACTCAAGGCAGGGTTTATGGAAATAATTGTCTGTTTTTGTACTCCTAAGCTAAGCCAAGCACCACCTATTTCAGAGAAATTGCCCCTTGCATCTTCTTCTTGTAAAAAGTGTTTCAACATTAATAATATATCAAAGCCGTCACATAGTCTCAAGCCTTTTTGAGAACTATGATTACAATACACACAATCTTCCCCACTACCCACATTTTCCTCTCTTCCAAGCATCATACCAAAGTTATTTGAATCAAATAGCATTGTGTATCCAAAGTATTTAACTCCAGGGGCGCCTGGGTGGCTTAGTCAGTTAAGCGTCCGACTTTTGCTTGGGTCATGATCTCGCGGTTCGTGGGTTCGAGCCCCGCATCGGGCTCTGTGCTGACAGCCGGCTCAGAGCCTGGAGCCTGTTTCAGAGTCTGTGATTCCCTCTCTCTCTGACCCTCCCCTGCTCACGCTGTCTCTCTCTCTCTCTCCTAGAAATAAATAAAAACATTTAAAAAAAAAAAAACCAAAGTATTTAACTCCAGATCCCTTGCTGCAGTCTTATGATTACTACCAGTAAAGCTTCCATTCTAATCATTGTCTTACTTCACTCACACAGCTCTCTTAATTATCGTCTTTTTTCGCATGTAAATTATCTCCTAAGAAAGCAGACTATTCAACATTATTTTCTGCAAATGATAATGTAATTCATATGGCCACTGTAACATAAAGGTGGGATATAAAAGGATTATACGGTTGTAATGCATTTGTATTTTGCTTCAAGTGGACTGCAAATGTATATTATATTTCCTAGAATGAATAAACACACATACACAGACATGAAGAGATATAGCCCAAATGACAATAGATAAATTAAAATAAAATATTAAAGAATATTCAAATAATGAAAGCAAAACAGAAAAAGGGGAAATGGAGAAACAAAAAATGAAGGGGACAAATAGAAAACACGTAATAATATAGTAATCCAACCATATCAATGGTTACATTCAATATAAATGGTCGAAACATACCAAATAAAGACATATTTGGTCAAACAAATAAGACCAAAATATGTGCTGTCTATAAGAAACTCACTTCAAATGTAATTAAAGTACAACAAGGGAGAAAAGTATACCATTCAACCACTCATCAAAAGAAATAGGGAGTGAATATATCAACATAAGACACAGAAGAGTTCAGAGCATAGAAAATTGCTGAGGATAAAGGGAGACATTGCAGGTTAACAAAAGAGTTAATTTACCACAAAGATATATAGTCTTAAATGCAAATACACCTAACAACAGAGCTTCAAAACTACCATGCAGTTATGGTAGAAGATTTCAACACTCTTCTCTTTATAATAGATAGAACTAATAGACAGGAATTCCATAAGGATATAAAAAATTGACCAATACCATCAAGTTACTGGATCTAACTGACATTTATAGAATATGCCATTCAACAGTATAAGAATACACATTTTTTGCAAGTGCACAAGGAGATTTCACCAAGATAGACCAAACTCTGAGCCATAAAATATACCTTAATACATTTAAAATAACTGAAATTATACTAAGTATGTTTTCTGGTATAAGAGAATTAAATTAGAAATCAAGAGGAGGAATATATCTGGAAAATCCCCCAAATAACACACTTCTAAATAATCTACATGTCAAAGAAGTCTCAAGGAAAATTAGAAAATATTTTGAAATAAAATAAAATAATAATAATAATAAAGTAAAAATGCAACAAAATTTGTGACATGCAGCTAAATTAGTGCTTAGATGGAAATTTATAGCACTTATATATGCTCATATTAAGGATGTTGTATGGAATTGTTGAATCACTATATTGTACACCTGAAACTATTATAACATTGTATGTTAACTAATTGGAATTAAAATAAAACTTAAAGGAAAATAGTTAATCTTTTTCCTGAAAAATAAAGGAAATGCTCATGTTAGGAAAAATGCTCACATGCTCATATTAAAAATGCTCATACTAGGGACCTCATCAAGATTAAAAGCTTCTGCATGGCAAAGGAAACAACCCACAAAACTAAGAGGCAACCAACGGAATGGGAAAAGATAGTTGCAAATGACATATCAGATAAAGAGTTAATATCCAGAATCTATAAGGAACTCACCAAACTCCACACNGCTCATACTAGAAAAAAAAAGAAAGGTTTTAAGCCAATAATCTGAGCTTCCCCCTTATAAAACCAGTAAAAGAAGAGCAAATTAGACTAAAAGCAAACAGAAGTATAAACGCTCCTAAGATGAATAAATGAGGTTAGCAGGGTCATAGCATATAAAGTCAATATGTAAAGATAAGAACAAAACTCAATGACATTAAAAATAGGAAAAAAGAAAACAAAAAAGAAAGATCAATGAAATCAAAAGCTAACTTTTTGAAAACATTGAAAAAATTGATGAACATATAGCCAGATTGAGGTATAAAAAAAGAACAGACATTGAAAACACATATTCAAACCTTTATTTATACATGAATGTTTCTATCTGTACTTTCATAATAGTCAAAAGGAGAAACAACCCTAATATTCATCAGCTGATGAATGGATAAACAAAATGTGGGGGGTTTATACAGTGGACTATGTTTCAGCCTTAAAAAGGAATGAAATACTAATAAATGTTACAACATGGGTGAGCCTTGAAACGTTATGACAAGAGAAGGAAGTCATATTCAAAAGATCATATATTTTATGACTTCATTTACATGAAGTATCTAGAATAGGTAAATCACATACTGAGAGAGATTACTGGTTGCCAGAGGCTTAATGGGTGCAGGATTTCCTTGTAGTATGATGAAAATGTCTTTGAATTAGAGGAGGTTATGGTTGCACAGTATTATAAATGTATTAAATGTCAATGAATTGTGCACTTTAAAGTAGTTAATGGTTAATTTTATGTTATGTGTGTTTTACCTCAATTAAAAAGAGAGAGAGGACACATTGAATTTACCAATATCAGGAAGAAAAGGATGGACAGTGAAGACCCTATAGGAAGTAAAAGGATGGTAAAGGAACACCACAAACAGTACTATAGCCATAATTCAACAACTTAGATAAAATGGAAAAATTCCTTGAAAAACACAAACTTCTAAATGTGAGAACTTGGTAACTTGAATAGTTCTATATCCAGTAAAGAAAGTGAATTTACAGTTAAAAACTTTCCAACAACGACAAAAATTATAGGCTCAGTTGGTTTCATTGGTGAATTCTACCAAAGATTTAAGTAGGAAATTTCTACTTAATTTTACCTTTATTTCCAATTACTTTTTTCCAGAAAATAGGACAGGAAGGAACAGCTATTTTATGTGGCTGGAATTACCCTATTACCAAAAGCAGAAAAAAGTAAGACAGGAAAAGAAAGCTGCAGACCAATATCCCTCAATACCATGTTACAAAATAAAATCTAGGAATATGTAAAAAGGATAATACATCATGACCAAGTGATATTAATTCCAGAAGTGCAAGGCTGATTTAATAAGTTGAAAATCAATTCACCATATGAACATAGTAAAGTGGAAAATCCACATGATAATCTCAATAGATGCAAAAAAATGAAAAAGAATTGGACAAAATTTAACATTCATTAATGATCAAAACTCTCAGAAAACTAGGAATAGAGAGGAATTTCTTTAACTTGATGAAACCATCTGCAAAATAACTATATCATACTCGTGGTTTTTAAAAAAAATCCTGCATGCTTAGATGAAAAAAAAGGGCAGGAGGTAGAAAGGAAGATATAAACTGTCTCTGTTTGCAAATGACATGATGATCCATGTAGAAACCCTCATGCAATCTCCAAAACAAAAACAAAAACAAAACAATAACTTCTAGAACCAATAAATGAAGTTAGAAAGATTATAGGACACAAGACCAGTATACAAAAATTCAACTGATTTTTATATGTTTGCCAATGAACAATTAGAGATTAGAATTTTAAAAATTTATGATAGCACACACACAAAAGAAAATACTAAGCTATAAATCCCTACAAAATGTGTGCAGGATTTATATACCAAAAACTATAAAATACAAATGAAGTCAATGGAGATGTATGTTGAATCCATGAATTCTAAGACTCACTATTGTTAACTTGTCAATTTGTCTCAAATTGATCTATAGATTTTATATAACCCCAATCAAATTCCCAGCAGGAATTTTTGTAGATAATGACAAGCAGATCCTAAATTGAGGTGTAAAAGCCAGTGAGTTCAAATGGCCAAAACAGTTTTTAAAAAGAATAACAAAGGACTCATACTATCTAATTTCAAGACTTACTACGGGGCCTCCTGGGTGACTCAGTCAGTTAAGGGTCTGACTCTTGATTTTGTCTCAGGTCATGATCTTATGGTTGGAGAGTTCAAGTTTCATGTCAAGTTCTGTGCTGGCAGCTGGAAGACTGCTTGGAATTCTTTTTCTCTCTCTCTCTGCCCCTCCTCTGCTCATACTTTCTCTCAAAATAAAATAAGTAAGTATTTTTTAAAAAGAAAATAGAGAGGCATCTGGGTGGCTCAGTTGGTTAAGCCAGCCAACTTTGACCCGGGTCATGATCTCGCAGTTCGTGAGTTTGAGCCGTACCCCAGGCTCTGTGCTGACAGTGGGGAACCTGGAGCCTGCCTTGAGTTCTGTGTTTCCCTCTCTCCTGCCCCTCCCCCACTCAACTCTGTTTTTCTCTTTCTCTCTCAAAAATAAAAACATTAAAAAAAAAAAAGACTTACTACCAAGCTGCAATAGTTAAGAAAGTACAGTAATTGGCAAAGGCCTATGGTTACAAGGCATGAAAATTACCTCCAATCTACCTATCTCCAATCTACCTATCAGTATATACTACCAAGTGTATACTGAAGCAAGGGGAATCAGTGATACATTCTGTATTTCAAAACAGGACTATGGCACAGATTTCTACTTCTCCCTAAATATTTATTCTTTCTTCTTCTTCTTAGTAAAAATACCCTTGACTTTTAATGGGACATATGGCAGCCCAACTGGAGACTACGTTTTTCCTCCTCTCTTGTAAATAAGTGTGGCCATGTAACTAAATTCTGGGCAATAGGATTTGAGTAGAAGTGTTTCAGGTATCTTCCACTTGGTGCCCTCAAAAGGACATGGAATGTAAGGCTGGCATGGGAGCCATCTGTTAGCATGAAGGAAAGGGCAACATCCTACAGCATATATGGAAGAACTCAGCAGGTGTCTAGGCTTCTGGAACCTAAAAGAGCAGAGCAAATCCACCATCTATTTTATTTATGCCACTGTTATTCAATCTCCGTTAAACAACTGAAACAATATTCTAACAAAACAGGGAACCAGTGTTCTTCTTCTCACCTCCCAAACCTAGAAAAATTTAAATAACTCAGAACATTACCATCCCTAACTAACCCAGGTCTTCTCACCTTGATCACATCTTCTTCACATGTTTCACCCCCAACCTATTTTCACCCTTATTACTTTCCTTTTCTAAACTCCTACTTCTGCTGTCTTTCAGCTCAGAGCTTTATATTAAATTCCTTATGCTGTTGTTTGTCACTGTTTTTACCTTCATAGCCTTATAAGGCTACATTTCCAATTAGTTCCAAAAGGGCGCAGTGGGTGTTCACTTAAGGAGGCTGCAACAGCCACTGGCAGCTAGGAGTTTACTTACTTACTCTAAACTTTCTTTTTCTTCTTTTAATTATTTCACAAAGTATTCATCTAGCCTGCTGTTACCATTTTGTAACCAAGAAGTACATTATGGTCTAGAGAGAGGCTGTGTGTCCCTCCCCCCTCNTTAGAACAGTTAAAACGTAGTTGCTTGATTTGTGTGATATTCAATCATTGCATTTTTTTTCCAAATCAGTACAGCTTTTATTGCATTGTGTGATTTTCAATCAAACTTCACCAACCATTTACAGTGTGTGTAAAATATTTTTTTCATCTTTACTTATGTAGCAAGGAAGCAAAATTTTACCATGTGTAATAGTGTATACAACTTAAATTATGTTCCAGTTTTCACTTATAGGTACTAATTTTTATTTAATAGGAGTTAATATTTCATTCCAAGCATATTCTTAATGATTTGACAAAGATAAATTTTCATTTTTAATTTAATTTTATCATGCTATTTATTTTTTAAGATTTTATTTTTAAATAATCTCTACAACCAACATGGGGCCAGAAGTCACAACTCCAAGATCAAGAGTCGCATGCTCCACTGACTGAGCCAGCCAGGAACTGCATTTTGTTTTTTAAGATTTTACTTTTTTAAGTAGTCTCTAAACCCAACATAGGGTTCACGCTCAACCCCAAGATTGAGAGTTGCCTGCGCTACTAAATGAGCCAACCAGGTTGCTCCTATTTTTTTAAAAATAAATAATTGAACATGCTAATAAACACTTTCCTGCAATTTTTTTAAATTTTCATCTTTGTTTTCCTTTAACTCTTAGGATTTCTCTACCTGAATTTTCTTTTGCTGAACTAAAAGAAAAATATAGACTGAATTAAGATGTATTATTTAAAACTTCTTAAATGTTTATTTAGTTTTGAAAGACAGAGAGACAGAGCATGGGTGGAGGAGGGGCAGAGAGAGGAAGACACAGAAGTAGGCTCCAGGCTCTAACTTGTCAGCACAGAGCCCAACGTTGGGGTTGAACTCATGAACTATGAGATAATGACCTGAGCCAAACTTGGATGCTTAACCCAGGTGTCCCTAAGATGTGCTTGCTTATTTATTTATTTATATGTTTATTTTTGAGAGAGAGAGAGACAGAGTATGAGTGCGAGTGGGGAGGGACAGAGAGAAAGGGAAACACAGAATCCGAAGTAGGCTCTAGGCTCTGAGCTGTCAGTGCAGAGCCTGATGTGAGTCTTGAACTCACGAACTGTGAGATCATGACCTGAGCCAAAGTCTGACGCTTAACCAACTGAGCCATCCAGGCACTCAAAGATGCACTATTTTAAATATTGCTATAAATATCTTTAATGTACAATATGTCCATCAGAGTGATAAAAGTTCACTAACATAGATTCTGCCCAATTTGGAAATAATAATAATGATCACTTATTGAGCATTTACCACATGTTAAGAATTATACCTTTATTCACACTCTTGCATTTTATCATGCTGTAAGTCTTTCAGAAGAAAAATAAAAATAATTATTTTTTCAGAGTTATATAGCTAGCATTAAACCTGATAGGCACAATTTACATAGAATATTTTAAATGTATTTATTTAAAGGATATTTTAATATTGCAAATTACCAGTAATAGATTTAACGTGTGAGGATTCCTTTCATTTGCTGTTTGCAGATCAGTCCTATGATTTTTGTATCTTAATTTATAATCTATTTGTATCTTTATTTATAGAAAAGTGGTGGTTTCTACCAGAATTCTTAGCAAGTTCATTGAAAAAAATAAATTTGCTCCAAAATTTATTAAGTTTTATTAATTATCATTAATTAATATTTATTAAAATTTATTGGTTTTCTGAAGAGCATCAATTCTGGGTTATTTTTTTCTTTGCCTTCATGAGTAGATAATAATAATAGTTACCATTTATTGAGTACCAATGATGTGCCACACATAGTGCTGGCTCCTTGATATATATTTTCTTATATAATTTTCAGAACAACCACAACCCTGTGTGACAGATATTTTATTTCCACTTTACAGTTGAGAAAATGGAGTCTCAGAGAAAATTAGTGAATTACTGAAATTTATCCAATAAGAATTTGTCTTAGCCAAGGCCTAAATCCCTGCTTTTAATCATTCCTGAAGTATCACTGCCTGGCTGAATGCCAAAACATTTGAGTAAAGAGTGGGGGAAAACAAGAGTGGGGGAAAAATCAGTCATTAATTACAATTACTTGGTGTCATAGAGACTTCTAGTTGTTGTACTGAATTCAACTGTATTGAATTCCATTACTCTCATGTCTTACATGTCTAAAAATCCAAGGAAAATTGGTTGAGTTCTATCAGCTCTTAAGTTTCCAAATCATTTGGAAGCATGTAAATCTTATATGAAAGGAATTCTTAAAAAAATCTCAATTATATGATTAAATGGCAATCATATCCACCCGTGCAGGTTCAAAAAATATGGTAATAAGGGAAGAGAAATAATTGTGGTAATAATTAAATAATAATACAGCAATTAAATATTAGTGTAGTAATGTTGGAGTTGGAAGTTGTGGAAATTTAAATGAAATTTCCCTCTTCAATTAAGAATAATATCTTTATATTATTTTAAAATAATAGGGAAAAAGCTATTTCAAAAAGACTTTCTTCCCCTTGGCAGATGATAGCTTTTTTTTTTTAATGTTAAGTTTATAAACCGTAAGGAATTCCCTAAATCTTAAGTAATAGGCAAGAAAATCTGCTGGAAGATAATTTTTAAAAGTAAATAATTTAAATTTAAAAACCTATCTGAATGAATCACAACATAAACCAGTATTTAGAGTATTCTTCTGATAATCTAGAAACTGTAATCTGTTGTCCAAAAATCCTATCCTTTTTATGTTACATTTCCTATTGCTATCAAAAAAGAATATACACACCTAGGAAAGATATCTTATTGGAAGGCATAAAGAGTCATAGATAGGATAAAAATAAAATAATCATAAATATTTTGGTGATAGTTTCAAATAGAACAGTCAGAGAGCTCATGATAAACACATAAAAAGATTTTATCCATAGCGTGAAATCCAAAAACACCTTTCAGGTCTCTCTTGATTGACCCTGAATAAAAGTCTTACTTCAGGTGACAAAAAAAGGTCCATTAATGTTGCTCATGCATTTCAACATAAAAATGGAAGGGAATCATTGACTACAGGTAGAAATGTGCAAAACTACTCAAGATAAATATGCTGCTTTGAGGCTACACATTCACTCCACTTTTGTCTGCCAGCTTGATTTTTGAATTGGGCACTCATGGATAAAAGGTATGTGATCTGAAAAAAATAGTGTGTGTCTTTTAAAAGTCAGTGTCATGTAATGTCATTCCTTTTGGCAAAATTTATGTTACACGGTATTAGACTATGGCCTAGCTAATGTAACATGATGCATTAAAAACTGCACATCATGATTGCAATATGTGTCAGAACAATGAATTGTTATATCAGATACCTGTTCAGCTGTAAATAGGGCCCTCTCTAAGTCACTGACAAAAGGATTATATTCTCTTGATGCCAGTATAGAATTTCTATTGTCTAAAACATATAGCTGTCCAATATCCATACTTTGTGACCTGTGGCCATTTAAATTGTATGTTTAATACATGCCTACAGTGAGAACACAGCATGTTATGAAAGCCACAGTTGGAGATATTTTTGTTTTCATAGGCATATTCCAAGATCCAATAGTCATATCTTCCCCTTTCCCCAACAGGTATACACAGGAAGTCCTAACAGATTCTGTATCAGTTAGAAAATCCTTTGGACTGCTAGTAATAGAAATCCCATAAAAAGTAGCTTGAATACATAAGGGTTTGTTTTTATCACATGAGTAGATATAGATGCTGCTGGTTTTGGTTTTGAAACAGCAGCTCAGTAGTGTCAGGATGGTGTCTCTGAAATTTTATCTTTCCCTTATGATTGAAAGGTGGATGTTTTAACTTTAGTTATTCCATCTACTTTCATGGAAGAAGTGGGAAGGGGGCAGATTACTGTCTTTATCCCTTTTATGAAGAAATCCAAATCATTTCCAGCAAGTACCTACATATTTCCACTTATCTATAATTGCCCAGACCTGTGCACCTGGAGACCTCTAGCCACAAGGGAGATTGAGTAAATAGGCCCTACAATGGAAGCAGGTAAGGAAGAAGGGCTTGGGGAATGAATGTTGGATAAACCAGTTTAATAGTGTCTGTTATAGATGCTACTAACTATTTTGTTTTAAATGTTTTTACTTTACATGTGTACTTATATTAAGAGAGAGAGCGGGGGGGGGGGGGGAAGAGAGAGGGAGAGAGAGAATCCCAAAGAAGCTTGTTCTGTCAGCACACAGCCCAATGCAGAGCTTAATCTCACAAAATGTGAAATCATGAACTGAGCCAAAATTAAGAGTCAGAGGCTTAACCAACTGAGCCATCCAGGTGCCCCACCACTAACAGTTTATGAATATAGCAGGAAGTACAGCATGGGAAGGCTTTAAATTTTTTTTTAATGTTTTATTTATTTCTAGGAGAGAGAGAGAAATACAGCGTGAGCAGGGGAGGATCAGAGAGAGAGGGAGGCACAGACTGAAACAGGCTCCAGGCTCTGAGCTGGCAGTCAGCACAGAGCCCGACGCAGGGCTCAAATCCACGAACCGCGACATCATGACCTAAGCGAAAGTCGGACGCTTAACCGACTAAGCCACCCAGGCGCCCCGGGAAGGCTTTAAACAGAGATGAGTTAATATAGTAAAAAATTTGATGTTGACCTCTACCTTACACCATACACAAATATGAATTATAGTAGAATGTGGATATAAATGTGAAAGGTTAAAAACGTCATCTATAATAAAACATAAGATAATATCTTCATGACCCTGCATGTAGGCAAAGATTTTTTAAATAGGATACAAAGAGCACTCACTAAAAACGGGGGAATTGTCATAACCGGATTACTAAAATCTAAGTGTAAAATCGAGAACTTCTGTTCATTGAGAAAGCAAGATGCAGAGTTGTGTTGTTTCCAGTTTCTTGCCATTATAAATAATCCTACCTGAATGTTCTTATGCATGTCTTTTAGGAAACCTATGTAAGCGTTTATACTTGATACTTGCAGAACAATTTGTGAGTTACAGGACATGCATATGTTCAGCATATTCATGTTCTGTCAAATCCTCTTGAGAAGGCTCCAGTGGTTGGTGAGCTGCAGCCAGATTCCATATGTTCCTAAGAAGTCATGTGCTCAGTCAGAAGTGATATGACTAATGTCCTGGCTGACCCTCTTGGGTTAGTAGAAACATTGGGTTTGGTAAAGAAAAGAAGACTGGGCCACAGGTGACATCAGCCAATAGTATATTAGCTTCCCATTGCTGCTGTAACAAATAGCACAAAGTTGGTGGCTTAAAACAACACCCTAGAGAATGCCCTAAGTTTTAGACCCTTTCTTCCCTGCATCTACTCTGAAGTCATAACCCTAGTTCCTCATGGTATTTGGGATCAATTCCTACTACCAAGATAGCAAGTTTTCTCTCTCTCTCTCTTTTTAATTTTTGGTCTGGTAGTCCACTCACACAACGAGCCCAAAGCAATAGCATAGTAGTATCTGATAGAAGGAATAGCTTCAAATTTCATGGAATCCTTGCTATTTCCTATGTGGAAGTATTTTCCATGGAACTGGGACCTTTAATCTAACAGAGCCTAAGGTGGCATGAACAATAAGAACAAATACCACAAGTAGGTTACGAGATGTGATGGTAAACGGTGCCAATCCTATTTCCAATACCTGGTTTCTTGGTTCTATTCCATGTATTCTTGGCATTGAGGGATGGTACGTCAGCTATTTGTTCAGTGCATATATCATATCCTGGGGAGTGGCGCCCCAACCATATAATGTGCTGTCCCCAAGTTGTCACATTCGCTGAGTCTTTCATGTGTTATTCTATCACTCTGTTAAACTGGTTGCTTTTAGGTGATGAGGCATATGGTAAGACCAGGGGATTCTGTGGTCTCATTGTTATACTTCGTTTGATCTCAGGCAATGTTGAGTGGAATACCCTGTCAATAAGCCAATCCCTATCTACAACAGATGTCAATTATGGTAAAGATAGATCACTGCCTCTATCAGTTTAGATCCTTCAAGAAGCAGAAGCCAAGATAGGATTAGATAGGCAATAATCTATGGAAGGAAACAGCTGTAAAGAACGTGAAGGAAAGGAGCAGAGTAAGCTGGGAGAAACTTTACACGGCAACACAGGTCTTGTCTGACATCTCTGAAAAAGAGGGAAGGAAAAATTGAGTGGAAAAGGCTTTCGGAGTGCCTGGGTGGCTCACACAGGTAAGTGTCCAACTTTGGCTCGGATCATTCAGCTCAGGTCATGATCTTACAGGTAATGATCTTACAGTTCATGAATTCGAGCCCTGCATCAGGCTCTGCACTGTCAGCACAGAGCACACTTGGGATCTTCTGTCTCCCTCTCTCTCTGCCTCTCTCTCTCTTTCTCTAAAATAATAAATAAACATTTAAAAAAAAAAGAAATAAAAAGTTTTTATAAAGAGCTTTAGACTTCAGTGAAGTTCTTATAAAGTCTTCCCAGGTTAATAGGAAGTTCCTGAGTAAAGGTTCTCGTTAGAGAAACCCCAGGTCGGACAGGAATCATTTGGCTCTAATACCATTGCTGTGCTTGGTAATTAGCTGGGAAAGAAGCATGTCCTTGATGTGAATACAAGAATCCAAAGGCATAGAAGCTGAAGGCTGACATTTAACTATGCTTCACACAGAAGTTTCTCTTAAAAGGTAGACCTGAGGGGCGCCTTGGTGGCTCAGCCGGGTAAGTGTCTGACTTCAGCTCAGGTCATAATCTCGTGGTTTGTGGGTTTGAGCTCCGCATCAGGCTTTGTGCTGACAGCTTGCAACCTCAAGTCTGGAGCCTGCTTTGGATTCTGTGTCTCATTCTTTCTCTGCCTCTCTCCCGCTTGCACTCTATCTGTGTCTCTCAAAAGTAAATAAACACTAAAAGTTTTTTAAAAATAAAGGTAGACCTGAGTGGTATATTCTTATGGTTGCCTCATTGGTCACTCCCGGAAGAAAGGGGTCTGATGTAATCAAGCTCTCAACCAGATAGTCTCCTGGAATAGTACTATATCAAGAGCTCAGTATTGGTCTCTGCTGCTGGTGGGTTAGACATTCAGCAATGGCAGCAGCTAGGTCAGCCACGATGAAAGGGAGCCCATGTGTAGCCTCTGCATTAGTTATCTCTTGTTGCGTAACAAATTGTCCCAAAAATTAGTGGCTTAAAACAACAAACATTATCTCAGTTTCTGTTGGGCAGGAATTAGTAGAGTTTAGCTGAGTGCTTCTGGCTCAAGCTGTTTTAAGAGCAGTCAATGTATAGACTGGGATTGCAGTCTCATCTGGAGGCTCACTTCCTCTTCCAAGCTCACTCATGTGATTATTGGCAAGCTTCAGTCCCTTGTCACATGGCCTTCTCCACAGGGCTGCCTCATGACATGGCAACTGGCTATCTACATTGTGAATGACCATAGAGAAACCAAGAAAGGGCATACAAGGTGGCAGCCCTTTTTGTAACCTAGTGTTAGAGGTGACATTCCATCACTTCTGCCGTATTCTATCTGTTACAGTTGAGTCAATAAATCCATGTTCGTGGAGAGCAGATTACACAAGGGCAGGACAGCCAGGAGGCAGGAATCCTTAGTGGTCATCTTAGAGGCTGCCTACCACAGCCTCCGTCTCTGCTACACTGGCTACTCTGCTCATGAACTTGCACTGAGGAGGCTGAATTGACATGCTGTTTGGCATCCATGGGAGAAGTCATTCTGTCAGTTTGGTTATTGACTGTTTCCACAGTGGTCAATGCTCTTTGGTGAGCACTAACATGAGACACAAATCACAAGCTTTATGTGTACTCCTGGTGTCTTTCCCATATTTCTTTCTCTTTTTCTGCCACATTTGTTTCCTTCAGGTCTCTGACGAGCAAGTGAAGCCATTCATCACTGCCCAGGAATCCATACCTCAGGCCACTCACTTTCTATATAAAGCCACTGGCGAAGTGATTCCTTAGCAGCTTTGCAGCAGGCGAAAGATTTCTCTTTCTAGGTGTCCTTTGGGGCAACCTCTAAGTGGGCTATTGTGCAGAGCAGTCCCTCTATAGTTAACATCTACTTACTGTACTGACCCATCTGTGGATGAGGTCCAAATTTTCCTTCTCCATTAGAAAACTTTGGTCACAGGGAATCCCCAGGGAGGCCATAGAGTTGAGAAAAACTAACAGAGTTGGTGAAACTAAAGAGTTAGATGTCCTATGAATTTACATATGACTTCTATGACCTGCTCAGGCTCAATCCCAGATGTATTATTTTTGCACAGTAGATTAATACTGTTTTTAATTTTTTTTGAGGGAGCAGGGGAGAGGGACAGAGGGAAAGACAGAGAGAGAGAGAATCTTAAGAAGGCTCCACAGTTAGCATGGAGCCCAATGCAGGGCTCAGTCCCACATCCCGGGATCATGGATCTGAGGCAAAATCAGGAGTCAGATGTTCAACTGACTAAGTCACCCAGGGGCCCCACAATAGATTCCTATTATGTCCATTCATAGTGACTCTGATAATGCCCCTCTGATAATTGGTGGCTTTGGCCCTATAGTTTCTTGCTGTCACATTATCAATTCTAAGTCTCTACTAGGGCCCAGAGTGTTTCTGGCGTTGTCTTTCAAAAAGTGAATACTTCTCTAACACTATAAGCATGGCCTATATGCTACTCTCCTCTTTGGGTTTACCAGAGACTGCACCTTGGATCCTTATCCACCAGATACATCAGCATCATTAGAACTACTGAGTCATATGGCCTGAATAGCAGGGGAGCTTGTACTGCAGCCCAAACTGGAAGCAGAATCTACTCTTTCTCTGTACCCCATTCAAAGCTGGCAGTGTTGATTCCTTGATTAATCTGTCAGAATAGTATTCCCCAGTGCAGTATATTACTAACCCCATTTATTTGGAAAGTGATTCTGGAGCCCAGGAGTGAACAATGAATAAATGAAACAGGGAAAGAAAAAAAGAAAATGCGGGTGCCACAGTGGCTCAGTCATTAAGCATCTGACTTCGGCTCAGGTCATGATCTTATGGTTTGTGAGTTCAACTCCCACATCAGGTGAGCTGGAGCTCTCTTTGGATGAACTTGGATTCTCTTTTTTCTCTCTCTTCCCCTGGTGAGATTCTCTCTCTCTCTCTCTGTCTCTCTCTCTTTCTCTCTCTCTGCTTCTTGCTCACTTGTACCCTCTCTCTCTCTTGCAAAAAGAAAAAAAGAAAGTGGAAGTTTGGATTATTGAGTTTATCAATTGCTACAGGTGACTGGTATTTGATTCCAGGGGACCATCTAAAGAGTTTTATGAAATGTGTCTACTGCCTGGAGAACTAAAGGGGGGAGCAGTTCATCCACAGGCTTCTGTACCCCTGAAGTACTGGCTTGTGTACACATGTGTACTGAGAAGCTTCCCATGCCTGTCTGCTGTCTCTGTGGGGCTCATGGCCTAGGCCTGAAGCAAGAGACTTCCAGGTTGTAGTCATGTGATGCTTGTCAAAGCCTGAGTGTGACTGGGTGCTGCTGCAGTGGCTCCAGTTAGAGGGAGGGACAAAAGAATTTGAAAAAAATGTATGAGTACCGGAATAAAGCTGATCTTCTAGGTCTCCTCAGAAGAGGTGCAATTCCTAATGATGAAGGAAATATTTCCAGTCTTTCATGCACCCAGAGGTAATTATCAGAGACATTTCACAAAAAATATAGTTTTATCAACAGTGTTTCTTTATTTAAGTTCTCTCTCCAGGGGTGGCTTCTCCACTTGGCCACCTGGTTTTATTCAACAGAAGTATGCCATCAGAGCAACTGCATTTAGCCCTAGGGAAGTCTCACTGCATGTAGGTTGTCTCAGAGTTCCAGGAAGGTAAAGACATGACCAGTCTATTGTTTTTGTCAAAATTAGAAATCTATCTTAATCCCATATTTACTTTTCTTTAACTCAGAAAATACTTACCATGCCTCTCCAAAGATCTAGCCATTAAGTTTGGTGCTGGGGGCACTAAGATGATGTAATGTGGACTCTAATTTTGAGGAGGTTGGGGTCAATTGGGAGAGAAGAGCCTGAAGTGATGCTGAAACTGAGTTTATAGTTCTGGTAGCGTATGGGGAAAACAACTTGTTATTTATAAGGAAATCTGCAGTATTCCTTTTATCCTTAGTGTTTATTTAATTTGAGAGAGAGAGAGAGCAGAGGAGAGGCAGAGAGAGAAGCGAGAGAATCCCAAGCAGGCTCCATGCTGCCAACACAGAGCCTGATGTAGGGCTCCATCTCATGAATGGTGAGATCATGACCTGAGCCAAAATCAAGAGCCACCTGAGCGCCCCTCAGTAGTGTTCTTTCGTAAAATATTACTGCAATATTTCAGGATTAGCAATGGAAGAATTGCCACTCAGGGAAGAGATAACTACATTTTCCCCTTGTTCTGACAGATTCCTCTAAGTCCTGGGGATCTTTTCAGCCCTCAGTTTCAAATGTCCATAAATGTATCTCTTACAGAGTTGCCTACAGATTCATTCCTATAGTTCACCTAAGTCCTAGGCTGGAAGATTTAAAAAGAACTCAATTGGGGCACCCGGGTGGCTCAGTCGATTAAGCGTCTGACTTTGGCTCAGGTCATTATCTCATGGTTTGTGAGTTCAAGCCCCATGTCAGGCTCTGTATGGATACCTCAGAGCCTGGAGCCTCCCCTTTGGATTCTGTGTCTCCCCCTCTCTCTGCCCCTCCCATGCTCATGCTGTCTCTCTCTGTCTCTCAATAATAAAAATGTTAAAGAAAATAAAATAAAAGAACTAAATTATGGTTAAGGGATAATAAAAGGGTGCCAAACAGTGAGAAGTACAGTTTACACCATATTTCAAATGCCCTAGGGCATGTCCCTGCCTTGGCCCTGTAGGGCTTCTATGGTTAGTACTCTCTTACACTAACAAGAAGTGATCTGTCAGTCTATTTCCTCAAAGTCCAGACCCAAAGGAGCAAGGCCCAGAGAAAAATGGTGTCTGTGTGAGGAAGGGGATGTTTCAGATTATTTTAGCAGTCCATTCTGGAATGGGAAGGCTCCCTGACATATTGTTAAATAGGAAAAAAGTTTTAAAGCACATTTATTCATTCAAGAAGTATTTGTTGAGTACCAACTATGTGTCAGCCATTGTTATCTGTTGGGATACAGTGATGAATAAGTGCAACAAGGGTCCTTTTTATATGGAGCTGACAGTCAAACATGAATTCTGTATGATCTGATTAATGATAACATGTACATTTCTATATTCATATGAATGTGCATCCTACTGGGTTCTTAGTTTCCTATTTAGGACCTCTTTCCCAGATGACTGATTTATTTAGTGAACACTTTATACGGCGCTTATTAAGTACTTACGTTCTCCTAAGCACTTTGCAAATATTAACTTATTTAAGCACTTATAACAACCTGATGAGGTGGGTATTATTATCTCCCACATATTACAGAGTTAAAAACTGGGATGCAGAAAGGTAAGTAACTTGTCCAATTTTGAAAAGTCAGTAAGAAATAGAGCTAGGATGTGACCTCAGGCAGTCTGGCCCAGTTTATGCTCTTAACCACTACTGTAAACTCCTGACACTGGGAACTATTTCACCTGATTCCCTATCCTTAAGGGTGGGAACAAACTCCATGATCTTAATCCATAGCCTCACGTGTACAATATAGTACAGACAGACACAGATAAGCACACATGGCCCTTGGGAGCCTGGATACCTGTGGCAGCAGCAGCAGAGGTCTTTGGGTTATATTAATTACTGGTTTACAGTAAAGTCACAGATACAAAATCATTAAAACAAAGAAAAAAATGGACAGAAGGGTAGAGATAGAGTTGGGGGTTGGAAAAGATAGAAGCTGTTTACATCAGAAAACCTGGACTGAGGGGAACTCCTGCAAATCAGCACAAAACCAAGCAAAAAGGAGAACATGAAGAGTTACATTGGCTTTTACTGCCTGAGTGAAGATCCTTAACAGCAGCATGAGCCCTAGCTGCACAATCCTTTGGTTTATGGCTTCAGCTCCNTTATACCTAGATCTACTGGATTTCTAACTGTAGCATTTTGCTTTGGTGAGTCTGCTAATTTTTTGAGGTTTTTTTTTTAACCCCTTTCCCCACCCCTCCCCCCAGTATTTCATAGTTTTGCTGTGTCACTTGCAATTGTTTTTCAATGTGCCAGCCAGTCAGGTGATAGTATTTATTGAATTTAGCATCCAACCACTGTGTAGTGAACCCAAGTAGAGGTAGAGGAGGAGGATTTATTGAAGAAAAGATTCTTGCCTCTAAAGATACTTTTAGGGGTGCCTAGGTGGCTCAGTCAGTTAAGCATCTGACTTCAAATCAGGTCATGGTCTCACGGTTTGTGGGTTCAACCTGAGTCAGGCTCTGTGCTGACAGCTCAGAGTCCGGAGCCTGCTTCTGATTTTGTGTCTCCCTCTATCTCCGCCCCTCCCCCACCTCTTAAAAATAAACGTTAAAAAAATTTTTTTTAAAGGGGCGCCTGGGTGGCTCAGTTAGTTGGGCCTCCGACTTCGGCTCAAGTCATGATCTCACGGTTTGTGGGTTCAAGCCCCATGTTGGGCTCTGCTGACAGCTCAGAGCCTGGAGCCTGCTTCAGATTCTGTGTCTCCTTCTCTCTCTGATCCTCCCCTGCTCACGCTGTCTCTCTCTCTCTCTCTCTCTCTCTCTGAAATAAATAAAATATTTAAAAAAATTTTTTTTAAATACTTTTAACCCAACTAGGAGAGTGAGCACGCCTTCATGAAGTACTCAAATGATAGGGTTTTTTGTTTCTTTCTTTGTTTTCTTTTTGAAACAGAGACAGAGAGAGAGAAAGAGTGTGTGCAAAGAAAGGCAGAGGAAGAGAGTGAGAAATCTTAAGTAGGGTCCATGCTTAGCACAGAGCCTGATGTAGGGCTCAATCCCACGACCCTGGCATCATGACTTGAGACAAAATCAAGAGGCCCACTGAGTGGGCCACTGAGGTACCCTTCAAACAATGATTTTTTAAAAGAAATATACCAAAGATAAAATATTATATTGGGTGATTCAAATGCATTCAGGCAGCATTGAACAGGCTGGGGTCAGTCATGGTAGACTTTCACCAGAAGGTGGGATTTGATCTTGAATTTAACCTAAGGGTCTTGGACTAGCAAGGTGGAAGAGTATTCCACAGCTAGCCAGAAAAGCCAGAATGAGGAAATAAAATGTAGGGAAGAGAAAAGGCAACCAGGTAGATGTCTTTGAAGGATGATACCAAGAAATAAGAAAACAAAGGAGGCTTTTCCCTGCATTCCTTGGGGGACTCCATCAGGAAGAGGCTAACTGGAGGTACACTTCATTTTATGCAACAGACATGTTATTTGTTAAGTATAAAACAGAAGTCAAAAGTTGTTAAGCGTCTATGCATCAGGTACTGAGATTTAATCTTCATATCTACTCTATAAAGTGGGCATTATTACCATTTTGCATACAAAGGCAATGGGCTCAGCAGCAAGGTCAAGTGGCCTATGTGCCCAGTGTCATCTATTATACGGTAGAACCTCAAAAGTCAGTTGGTTTGACCACAAGCTCAAGCTTTTGTGTACTACACACATTTTTGTAAGTTGAACATTTAAGATACACAAGTGATGATGATTATTTGATACATTCTGTAGTCATTTCCTTTGTGAAGTACATACCTACAAACACGTCTTGCAAAGGTTTGACGTAGAGGGTAAAGATTTTCTTCACTGCGTGCATGATGGTAGTTTATTTCATTACACATACATTACTTTGCCCCCATTTGACAGCAGATAATGGCAACGCAAATATCCTGAATACAATTTTTAGGTCATTCCACACATTAAGCGGATAGTTTCGCAAAGCAATATTGCAGGCAAACCAATCTACCTGGGGAGATTGTGAAGTTTCCCACAACCCCCAGGCTGTGGACACCGGGAAAGTGTAAACTTGTGTCCACACTAAAAGAAGGGCTGTTCAAACACTAAAAGGAAGGCTGTCCGAGCCAGACGAGAGCAGGGGAGGGCGGGTTCCCCGAGGGGGAAAGTGGGTGGAGGCGGGAGACAGCAAGTGAGTCGAGTGACCGGCCCGGGCCCGCTACCCTGGACCCCGCCCCTCGGGGTAGCCTGGGAGAAGGGCCGCGCCGAGGTCTGNCTACGCCGACACTACCGCCTCCTCCGCGCCGTCTTCCTCCACGGTTACCCCGGCTCTGCACCCCTCCTTCCCGCGGCGCTCAAGGGATCATGGCCGATCCTCGCGTGAGACAGATCAAGATCAAAACTGGCGTAGTGAAGCGGTAAGGAGCCTCGAGCGGCGCACACGTCCGCGCCTCCTCTCCTTCCCCTCATGGCGGCCCGAGAGGCCGGGCGGAGCGCAGGCCTGAGGCGGGCTCCGGATTCCAGGCCTCACCTGGGGTTCCGCGGCCGCCGGGGCCTGGGCCGGGACACTGCGGGGACGCGGCAGTGCCAGAGCCCGCGGGCCGGGACATCCCCTTCCCCCTGCCTTTCTCCTAGGGAACCGACCCGTTGGGCTGCGAGGGTCGACGCGGCCCCGCCCCTCGGGCACCCGCCGAGGGGNGGGCCGCCCGGCCCCCCCCCCGGGGCCCCTGGCCGAGGGGGAGCCCCGGGAGCGGCAGCCAGAGGGTGGAGGGGCGGCGGCCCGGAGCCGGAGGGGGCGCCGGTTTGGGTCACCGCGGGTTTCCCTGCCCAGGTTGACTGGAGGGAGGCGGACTCCGTCCACTACCTGCCCTCAGGTGGACGCCCAAGCCTGTTCTGAAGTTTAGAGGGGACGCCGAGAGCCCGGCCCTCATCAAAAAAGGAGGCCTTGTTGGGGCCCTGTGACCCTTAGAGGCGGTACTCGTACCTCTAAGAACTGGGACTTGAACTTCCAGTACACTCCTCCAACTTCTGTGGCCCAACTCTCCCCCGTCCGCGTCCCCGAAGCCCGCCGCAGAGCCTGTGGATGCTGTTTAAATAACTATCCTGGGCAGGCCAGCCCTGTACTTGGTCGTGATTCTGAGTGCTCTTAGACACTTCAGTGCTTATTAGACCTTCATGGGGCAGACCCAGGGACATCACACTTTTTGATGAGGCGTTCCCAGAGAAGAGATAAACAGCCCTCTGAAGTAGCAGGTTATTTTACAGTAGAAATAAACGTCTAATCCTGTACGTCTGGCCTCTTCCTTTTTGCCCACTTTTCCTCCCCTTGTTGATATTTTCACCAGAGGAAGGGCAAGGCCAAAGGAAGAATAAATTCACTTCAGTAGGTGAATTGTCTCTGAGGCTTAGCTCAGTCTTGCACTGTACTTTCCTAGAAGTTTTACTGTTAAGGCAGTAAGAAGATAGTATGAGTAGTAGTTGAATGCACAGCCTTTTCTCGGGTGAGACCGCTTGGGTTCAGATCTTGATTCTGCCATTTATTGCCTGTCGTTGAATACATTACATTGCACCGTGCCTCAGTTTCCTCATCTGTAAGACGAAGTCGGTACCCACACCTTCTATGCTGTTTTAACACAGGATGTGGCAAATATCCACTGGCTAGTAAGTGTTAACTAATACTGTTGTGTTCCTGTTTCAGAAATGAGAAGCTGAGGTTTAATGAAGTTAAAATGGGAAAACTAAATTTGTGCTACTTAATGGCTGAACAGGGAAAAGAAACAAAGTTTCTGATCTACAACTGAGGCTACAGTGCTCTGAAAAAGAGTATTTTTTTAAAACGTGTGAAATAGGAGGGGAATTGACTTGTATAATTGAAAATATAGGGGCGCCTGGGTGGCCCAGTCGGTTAAGTGACTGACTTCGGTTCAGGTCATGATCTCACGATTAGTAAGTTTGAGGCCCGCATAGTAAGTTTGAGGCCCGCATGGGGCTCTGTGCTGACAGTTCAGAGCCAGGAGGAGCATGTTTCAGATTCTGTGCCTCCCTCTCTCTCTGCCCCTCCCTGGCTCTCACTGCCTCTCTCAAAAATAAATCAATTTTTAAAAAAGAAAAAATAGAAATAATTTGCACTGTCACTCACCCTAGAGTTCTATTGTTCATTTTTGCTAGATTTGTCATGTTGTTTTAATAAATCTGTTTGGCAGAAGTACCAGGGTATAATGGAGAGTTCTTTAGGCCAAGAGTCATGAGAAATGGCCCCTACAGGTAGTTTTCTGTTAATTACCTATATCACCTTGTCATTTCTCATCATAATGATCTATACTAGTTTATAAAATTAGTTCAAGTTGTTATATCCTTATAGTACATATTCTAGAGAAAATATACCCATTTAGATAATAAGTTAAGTTTTCAGGCTTTCAAAAATTGCCAAGTACTTATGGAAACTGCTTGGAAATAAGGTTTGGTTTTCAATTTGTTTCACCAGTAGAGCATTATCAAACTTTAATTTTGATTCCTTGTACTTTAGTACAAAAAAACTTACCATTTTTTGTGAAACTCCTTCATAATTTACTATTAAAATGTATGCATTTACTCAAATTGCTTATAAATTAACAGAAATGTCTACCACACATTTTTTCCCATGCTTTTTTTTTAATGTTTATTTTTGAGAGAGAGAGACAGAGTGGGAGTGGGGCCTAGGGACAGAGGGTGACACAGAATCTGAAGCAGGCTACATGCTCTGAGCTGTCAGCACAGAGCCTGACATGGGGCTCGAACCCATGGACCACGAGAGCATGACCTGAGTGGAGCATCCTAGGGAGGGTAGATTCTTAGTTTAGTGTTTATAAGCAATTTGCTGGAATACTTCAGGTGATCCGAAAGTTCACTTTAGTGGGTTTTAGGAAGAAATCTGAGTAGGGAGATGGAATGTTACAAGATTATGGAAATGGGCGATAAGTAGATGGTGGTATTTGGCAACAGAGAGAACAGTAAATGAAAAATGTGTTTCATCATGTTGGCCAACAACATTTGGCAGTCTAGAGATAGCAGCCACATTAGCCAGGAAAGTAGAAGCAAGTTTCCAGGGCATTAGTTTAGACCCTAAGGAAATAGGCAGAACCCTCACACTACCCTAGACATGTAGAAACTTTGTTATCTCTCATGGTAACAAAGGGAAAGGATTTAATTGCTAGAAATAGATTTTAAAAGAGAGGTTAGATCTCTGTGAACAAGGAAAGAGTCCAGTTACTAGGAATGGCTTGTAAGGTAAGAGTTAGACAACAATGAGGCTAACTTGCTACTGAACCTCTGACTTGAGGAATCCTTATATATCCCCTTCCAAGTAACAAGATTTTTTTTCCAGAGCTAATTCTGGCTGTGAGAGATGTGTGCAGTTTCTTGGAGCAGCAGCAGCCTTTGTTCACATGTGACTCGTTGTTAATGAGTATTAGTTGGTGGGTTTGGGTCTGGCAGGACCTCTTTAATGATATAGATCCATGTTTCAGGCAGCTTGCTAGACCTACTGGTATCTGTCATTGGGTCATAGTTAATCCAGCAGCCCTAGCAGGGAGTTGCCACATATCACTCTAATTTTCTTTTTCACCAGTGCAGAACTGAAAGTCTCCCCCCTCCTCTTCCCTTTTCTTGATGTCTTGGTAGCATCATTTGTCCCAGTTTACCTGGAGCTAACAGGTTTCCAAGATGTAGACCCTTTGGTACTAATAGTGGGAAAATCTCAGGCAAACCAGTTTGATTTGTATTAGTGCCTCTTCTGTAACTAGCTACCATAGCGCTGTTTTATGTGTGCCATGATTTATGTGGAGACTATTTGCTGATAATACAACTGTGAATCCAGTGTCTTACCTTACTTAAATGAAAACTTAACTGGGTCACCTGGGTAGCTCAGTCAGCTAAGTGTCCAGCTTCAGCTAGGTCATGATCTTGGAGTTTGTGGGTTTGAGCCTCGCGTCAGCACAGAGCCTGGAGCCTGCTTCGGATTCTGTGTCTCCCTCTCTCTCTGTCCTACCACTCACCCTCTGTCTCTCTGCTCTCTCTTTCAAAAGTAAATAATAAACATTAAAAAAAATTTTTTTAAACCCTTAACTGTCCTATAAATAGGAGTCCTTGCCAGAGTAGTTTTCTGTATTAATTTAAATTATTAGTGATTTAGAAAATAATTTTCACTAAAGCAGAAGAAAATACAAGCTTGATGTTTTAAATGTTGCTGTGATATTTCAGCTCAATGTCATATGTCTACTGTAAATTCCCAAATAAGATTTGTGTTTATAAAGTAAGGTTGTTGTTGTTGTTATTTTTTTTTACTAGATTTATGGTCAATTCAAGAAATTCTTTTGCAGAAATAGAATGTTCTCATCCATTTAACACAAAACCTGTTTTTGATAAAGCTTGCTAAACTAGCCCACTGATAAGTGAATTAATTGATTAAAAATACTTTCTTAAATATATCTTTTTATAACCATTTTGGGTTGGTAATGGCTTAAAATCCAATGTGAACAAAGAATGTTAGGGCATTGAAAATAGCACTGACATTGGCCCATAGTTTTCCTCTGATTAAATGAAAGTGACACCAGTAGATTAGAATGAGACTAGGACAATTCACACTGCAATTGTGTTAGTTTAACTTTAACAATCTTTTAACACTCTTGTTTAAATGTAGCTGACATACCATAATTACANCATAAAAACAACATACCAGTAAAAGTTTCATATTATTAAATATATTTTCTATATAATATATTGACATACATTATGTATACTGAATATATATATTATCCTGACAGAAAAGTAAAATATAGGAATGACACATATTTGCATGACTCAGTAGGGTTTATCCCTTTTTGTTCCTAGGGAACCAAACTGAAATATAATCTTCAAGGGCAAAGTCACCAAGTGAGGGCCATAGATAAAATTTTTCGTCTTTAGTTCTAGTTGTTATATACTCCTTATATTTAAAGTAAAGATGGATAGTAGTATGGTGGACAGTATCTAGGAGAGGTTAAAGACATGGCCCTGTAAATTACCTAAAGGCTTTAATAGCTTTTTTATCTTTTACCCCACATCATATCCTCTTTATATGAGTTAAAGTTAAGTTCAGCCAAAATGGCCAACTTCTTGTCTTGAAAATTTAGCCAACTCCTTTTGGAATTTCTGTAATATATTCCATTCTCCAAAGCAGTGGTCAAAGGCAGTGTCAAAATGGATTGCAGGTGGTCAGCAGTCTTTAGGATTGCCACCTTCTGCCAACTACTTGGCAAGCAGTGACTTTTAGGAACTACACAGCTGGCAACCAGATGTCTCTTCAAGCTGGAAAGGGAGAAAGCTAAGGCCACTTATGACTGTGGTTTTCCCAACACAAGCTATATTATTCTATAAGTTGAATGTGGAAATGAAAGATCTTTTGGCCTCTGTGTGTGTATATATATATGAGAGAGAGAGAGTATGAATAAATGTATTCTGTGTTTTCATTGCATTTTTTTGTTTGGTAAGAACTTTTTAAAATCTATAGTGAGCAAGGTTAGAAAATTTTGTTAACAACTAGTCCACAATAGAAAAAAAAAAATAACAAATCCACAACCTTTAGAATATAAATGCCTGGCGGGGGGCGGGGGCGTGCCTGGATGGCTCAGTCTCTTGAGCTTCCAACTCTTGATTTCATTTCAGGTCATGATTCCAGGGTCGTGGGATGGAGCCATGTGTCAGGCTATTATGTGCTGAGCATGGAACCTGCTTGGGATTCTTTCCCTCTCTTCCCTCTCCCTCCCTCTCCTCCTCTACCTCTATCTGCGCACCCGCCACATTAAAAAATGCAAAGAAAAAGAATCTAAAATCTTGGATGTGTGATCTATTTCAGAATTCCATTCCCATAATATATTTACTATTATGATACTGTCTTATTTGCCCAAGTGGACCTGATTTTTAAATAACATCAATAACATGACTGATTCAGAGATCATTTATTTAGCAGCTTCACTCAGAACCTACATCTCTAATTCACCTGGTATAGTATTGGTGCATAATAATTACTCAACAAAAGTTTTTCTGGTGGACAAATGAATGAATGGAACCTGACTCTGTAAGGAATTTTTGATATAATAAGCAGTGGGGAGGTACCGAATCAATTACAGTATGACAGTGTAATAGTTATTATAGCTATTTATTATTGCAGTTGGAGTTAAACAAATGGAATCCCAGGCTCTGCTTAATACATGCTACATATGTGATCCTGGGTAAGTTACTTAATCTTTAAAAGCCAGTTTTCTTAGCTGAAAAATGGGTTAATGATAGATAATATCTCCCTCATATTGTTAGGAGAATTAAATAAGGTAATCATATAAAACATTTGGCCCAAAAGCTTGATTGTTAGTAAATATTTAATATGTGTTAACTGCTGTCACTTATTATCATGATCACCATTCTGTAGACATAATAACAATGTGAATAGAGGACATAAAGATTAATGTTTACCAGTTAGCTAGATAGATCCTGGAACTTGCTTTCTTTTAAATTGTGATAATTTGCTTTTTAGTTGTTTGTCATGTTCACTGATAGGCTGCAGAGAGAGAAGGAAGGAATATGAAACTTGTGTTTTTGAGTCATCTGTAGGACTTTATAATGGTCATCCTTCTATAAACTGTTGAGGCAATGATGCTCTACCTCCCCCAAAAATCTGTTTATATCCGTGACCTTGTTTTTTAACAGTTTAAAAAAATACTGCCAGTATTATTAACACAATATAACAAGGCCAGTTCCACTCTTATTGTACTTTTGTAAAGTTTATTATAGGGAAGAGTAGTCAAGGGAATGAGTTTTTGAGAGATCTTATTCTAAAATCTATAAATGACTTGCCACAACTATCAAAATACATTCTTACATTTTTTAAAAAACCAGAGCATGTATTTTGCTATTAATCATTGAAATCCTTAAGAGGAATTAGATGGTACAACAGCTCCTCTCTTGGGTTTAGATAGTGTTCCTTAATGAAACCATGCCTAAATCTTCAGTATACAATTTTTAGGTGCCTCATTCAGCCAGTCCCAGTGGTATTTCAGCTTTTAGCTTTGGCGCTCCAGTTATACTTTTTCTTCTGCTTGCCAGGATAGCCACATTTGTCGCAGGTCGACTTCTGAAGGTGGTAGGCCTTAGAGCCATAGCACAGTCACGGCCTGTGTGTCTCAGTGCTGTACATTCCAAGTGATGACATCCCCTCCCTTGTTCTGCAGCTGAGACCAAAGAGTGACATTCTTACAGTTCTAATGCAAACTATAGTTATTTCCAAACACTCCTTTATCTTTTGTTTTTGACTGAGTTCCCTATTCATTGTTGTTTTTGAGATCCTTTCACCTGTGCTAAAGAAGTATCTTAGGGAACCTTATGTGTGTATATAAGACACCTAAGACTCGGAGTTTGTCTGGAAAGGTTATCAGAACAGGTAAGCATATACTTTTTGACTGATCCTTAGGTTCTAAATAGTACTAAATGGTATGCTTTTAATATGGCATCCATTGTTTGAAAAACATCTATACTCTGAAACTTTTGAAGACCTCTAAACCTACTGAAATATATTTCCACTTACGTTACTGGTACAGTATTGTATTTTGATCTCCAAACCTAGGATGTTACGTTCTAAGGACACTACATTACGTCAAGATATGCAAAGATTTTCTTAAGGCCATTCAGTTCTTCTCACCTTTTTAGGGACCTGAAGGGTAGTGTGTATTACATTGTTTTTCACAAAGTAGGCATACTTGTCAGTTGGTTCAGGAATGGAGGAATCTAGAGAAGAGATCAGTTATATGAGGGAGAACAGCTCAAGGATCTGGAAACAGAAGTTTGCTTTATAAAAGTGAGAGACTTTGAGATAGAGAAAGCTCATGAATACTCTAGTTAAACTTCAAGAGCAACAAAACAGCTCTAAGTAATCCCAGCCCTCACAGGCTTGTCAGGATAGTACTTTTATTAGAGAAACAAAAGATAAGAAAATATATTTATATCAAGGATTTGTTTAAAAGTTTAACACCTTATAGCATTTTTTAAACTTTTTGGAGACTACTATAGAAAAAAAATTTTTTTAATGTTTATTTTTGAAAGAGAGAGAGAGAGATACAGAGTGCGAAGAGGCGAGGTGCAGAGAGTAAGGGAGACAGAATCTGAAACAGGCTTCAGGCTCTGAGCCATCAGCACAGAGCCAGACGTGGGACTCAAACTCACAAACCATGAGATCATGACCTGAGTCAGGGCTGGATGCTTAACCAACTGAGCCACCCAGGTACCCCAACTATAAAATTTTTAATTTTTAAGATTCAATCAAGAAAGTTTTTTTTTAGTGTTTTAAATTTATTTGTGTGTGAGAGAGAGAGAGAGCGTGAGCAGGGGAGGGTCAGAGAGAGAGGGAGACACAGAGTCTGAGGCAGGCTCCAGGCTCTGAGCTGTCAGCACAGAGCCTGACGCAGGGCTTGAACCCATGAACCGTGAGATCATGACCTGAGCTGAAGTTGGATGCTTAACTGACTGAGCCACCCAGGCGCCCCAGGATTCAATCAAGAAAGGTTTTGAGGGTGTCTGGTGGCTCAGTTGGTGGAGTGTCCAGCCCTTGATTTTGCCTCAGGTCATGATCCCAGGGGTGTGGGATCAAGCCCTGCAAAGGGCTCTGTGCTGAGCATGGAGGCGGCTTAAGATTCTCTTTCTCCTTCTGCCCTTCTCCGCAGCTCATGCTGTCTCTCTAAAATAAAAACCAAAAGATTTTGTAGTTTACCTAGAACTAACCAGAACACTCTCTTTATTCTAATTTAATAGAGTAGGTGTGTGTGTTACCTATTAAAATATAAATTAAGAAATTTAAATTGTAAGTAGTGTAACTATTCATAAATTCATAAATATTCGTATCTCTTAAAGACGTGGGCGTTACTGCCCATTGTGAAGTTACTTACAAAAAATAGGCTCATTCATTCTAGGGCTGTTTTGTATTGTTTTGTTTTTTTAAATCTAAGAGAAATAGGGATATTGGTAAATTGAAATCTTATGGGCAGTAGGTGATGTTGCAGAGAAACTAAAAATAGTAGGTTTTGGGCTTAGTCCTTAAGGAATTTGTGCTGTTAAGTTATGCAGTGTACATGTATCTGAATATTTATTCTTAGAACTTCAAATATCACGTTATGTAAATCCCCAATCCCTTACTTTACCCTGAGCTTTAGACTCATTTTTGAATGAGGGGCACCTGGGTACCGCAGTCGGTTAAACATTCGACTCTTGATCTCAGCTCAGGTTATGATCTAATGCTCATAGGATGGAGCTCCACGTCCACCCCCAGGCTGACAGCATGTGTCACCAAGACATGCTCGCTCTCTCTCTCTCTCTCTCTCTCTCTCTCTGACTCTCCCCTGCTCACACTCTCTCTCTCTCTCAAAATAAATCAAATTAAAGAAAAAAGAGTCTGGCCATTAAAAAAAAAGAATGAATGTCTTATTTTAGTATTCTGTTTTTACTCTGACAGCAAACTAATTATCTTCTCAAATCTGATCCTCTTCATGTTTTATTTTATGAAGAAAAATAATTATTTTATATATGAAAAAAACCTAAAGAAAATATAATAAACCTGAAATGAAGCACTGTAGGCACATTTAAAGTGCCCCTTTCTGACTCACTTCCTCTCCCTTTTTTCCTGTAAGTAATTTTTATTCTGAATTTGTTTTTATCATTTCCATGCATGTTTAAACTTTTACTTTATAGTGGAGGTATATAAACCATATTACAGTGTTGTTCTTTGAACTTAGCTTTATGTAACAAAATGTATCTGGAAGGGTACACAGAAAACTAGTCATATTGGTCATCTCCTGGAAGGGAGGCTGCACAACTGGAGGGAAGACCAGGATGGGAGGAAATTCTTATAATTTTAAATCATGTGTTACCTCCCAAAATATAATTAAGAGATTTAAAATTGTAAATAGTATATTAATAAATTCATAAATATTCTTACTTACTAAATATTCCTATTTAACTAGAGGACTCTTACTATTACTTTTTGTGCATATTCATGTTATGTTTTTGAGACTTATGTTGAAATGTAGCTCTAATTCATTCTCTTGTGTGAATGTACTAGTAGTTTTTCTTTTAAGTTCTTGTCTTGATGAATATTTAGGGGTTTTATTCCCACTGAGTGTTTCACTTTTGCAAATAATGCTTTGTTAAATATGGTTCCTAATACACATATATAATAGCTAGTGTAAGCCAGAGTTTCCCAAGGAGGGGCCCTTGAGTGGATTATAGGTGTATGGAGATAGAGCTTTCCTTCAGCCTGCAGGATGGTCAGGTGTGGCAAGAATACCATGAGATATATGAGGGAAGAGTCTTTTAGATTGAAGAAATAATAAACACAAAGGCTCAAAAAAGAGAGCAAGATTCACCAGTTTTAGGAGCAACTGAGTGAGATAGAAGAGGAGGGGTAGGAAATACACCACAAAGTAGGAGGGAGAGTGTATAGTTCTTATGGGATCTAGTGTGTAAGGACTTGAGTCTCAGATCAGATGATAACACCTCTGTGGAAGTTTCTCTGGCTGACTCCAAAATTAGTGTTTCCTTGTTCGTGTTCTCAAAGAACTCTGTAGTTTTTGGTAAGGTAGTGCTAAAAATATATTACCTATTCAATTCACTAGTGGTTTCCAAAGTATGGACCATGAATCCCTTGGGGTCTCTGAGACCCTTTCTGTGTGTCTGCAAGGTAAAAGTTATTTTTATAGTAATACTGAGACATTATTTGCCTTTTTCAGTTTCATTTGCTTACAATTGTACATTGGAGTTTTCCAGAGGCTATAAGGTATGTGATATTGCAATGGACTGAATGCAGAAGATGGGAAAATGTAGATACTTATTTTAGTACAGACGTTTAAAAAATTGGCAAAAACATGAAACATTCAAGTGAATTAACAAATATATTTAATTTTTTAATTTTAAAAATTTTTTAAATTTTTCTTGGTTTTAATTTCTAATACAATAAGCATTAATGGATAGAATTCATATAAGTAAAAGTTCCTTGGGGTCCTGTGATAGTGTAATTTATAATAAGAAATATATGTTTGGTCCCCCTTCCCATTCCTGACACAGAACTTCTAAAACTGTAAAATTTCCTTAGTAAAGAGAGCAGTAAAGGTCTTTCTTTGTGTTAAGAAGATGGCTTTCGAAAAGCCCCTAGGTACCTAAGATTGGAAGTTGTTGCCAGGGAACCAGCAGTGATTAAAGAGTTGGAACTTTTAGTCCCATCCCCTGACTTTTAGGGATGATCTACTACATCTACTAGATTTTTAAACCTATGATAATGACAATTACTAAACTTATGGTATGGGTTAAAAATTAAACATTATCAACAATAAATTAAAACCCTTCTCTAGATGAATTGTGCCAAACTTAAGAACTTAAGGTATCGTGTATCAGAATGAACAGATATCACTATCTCAAAAAGATATCTGCACTCCCATATTCATTGCAGCAGCATTACAATAGCCAAGACATGGAAACAACCTAAGTGGCCAGTGACAGATGAAGAGATAAATAAAATGTGGTACTATACATAAGCTGGCCCTTGAAACACAAAGATTTGAACTCCATGGTTTCACTTGTACACGAGGGTTATATTGATACAGCATAGTACTGTAAATGTATTTTCTCTTATGATTTTTAAAATAACATTTACTTTTCTCCAGCCTCTGTTATTGAAAGAATACAGCATATAATACATATAACATACAAAATATGTGGTAGTTGACTGTTAAGTTATCAGTAATGATTCCAGTCAATAGTAGGCTATCAGTAAAGTTTGAAGGGAATCAAAAGTTGTAAGTGGATTTTCAACTGCACAGTCAGTGTCCCAACCTCCACACTGTTCAAGGGCCAATATATATATATGTGTGTATACACACACACACACACACACACACACAGTATTTCCTGTGAAAAACATGTCTACTGAGATCTCTAGAAACCTGATTATAATAAACATCTTTACATTATAACTGAGGTCCTAATTGGAGAATGCTTGAATTATACTGTGTGATAACTTGGTTTCATGTTTACATAAATTTTTTCTGTCTCTTGCAATATTATCAGCCATTTATGTGTCTCTTACTATTCCTGCTTCTAATAACTTCTTTTTACTTCTGTCACAACTCCTTTTGCTATTGCAAATCTGCTTTAGGAGAACTCAAACTGTTTTCACTGATTTCTGGGTAGCAATATGAAAATTGGGAGTGTTGGAAGTCAGCTCTCTAATTATTGCTTTACTTAGACTAGACTTTCTTTCTCTAGCTACCATAATATTGTATATTAATCGTCACTAGGATATCAGCTTCATGAAGGCAGGGACACATTCTCCAGAGGTCTGGCACAAAAAAGACTCTTGGAAATATTGTCAGATGAACCAGTTACTCTCTGACAATTTAAGTTTCTTGAGAACAGTAACAGTAACTTACCCTCATTTCCCTTTAAAATATTTTAAAATACATTAGAACAGGTTTTGAACAATTTTCACAGACATGGTGTAAAACTCCAAAGGTGCAAAAAGATATTCAGTGAAACATGAGTCTGCTGCTCCTGTGTGCTAGCCACCCAGTTTTGCCCTCTTGGACCCAACTTCATTACTCACTTTTTAAAAATCATTTTTTATATTTTTACTAATTTTTTGAGAGAGAGGTGGGGCAGAGAGACGGGAAACAAGACCTGAAACGGGGCTGTGCTCTGAGAGCAGAAAGCCCAATGTGGGGCTCGAACTCATGAGCTGCGAGAGCATGACCTGAATCGAAGTCAGATGCCCAACTGACTGAGCCACCCAGGCGCCCCTCATTACTAACTTTTGTGTATATATGTATCCTTCTAGAGATGCTTTGTGCTTGCACAAGTATCTACATTTATACCTTTAAAAACCTACGTTTTGGAAAACAATTTGCCCAACCCCAACAGAAACAGAAAAGATAGGTAGATAATTTGTTTAGGATTACTCAGCTAATTATTGGTAGAGCCAGAGCTGGAAAACTTTCTGAAATTATTACATTGTACTCTAATCAGAATGATTTTTCAATGCTAAACTGTTAAAAAAAAATTTAGATTTTATTCAGTTTGGTCCTTGAAACTATTTTCACTAAACTTTAATCATATTTTTATCATTTGAATTTTGGTTTTTAAACAATAAATTTGGGATATTTAAAGAATAACTTGATTATGCTAGAACTCAGTTAATTGAATCATTGGGCCAGTTTTGCTTTATGAACATTCATTTTGTATTCAGTTCTGTGTTAGTGAATTGCTTTGGTTTCTGAGAAGATGGATCTTGATTTCTCCCCGCTGAAGAAATTTTGGAGAGGGGCGCCTGGGTGGCTCAGTCGATTAAGTGTCCGACTTCAGCTCACGGTTCGTGAGTTTGAGCCCCGCATCAGGCTCTGTGCTGACAGCTAGCTCAGAGCCTGGAGCCTGCTTCGGATTCTGTGTCTCCCTCTCTCTCTGACCCTCCCCTGCTCATGCTGTCTCTCTCTCTCTCTCTCTCTCTCTCTCTCTCTCAGAAATAAATGAAAAAACATTAAAAAAGAAATTTTGGAGAATATGTTCATATTGTTGAAAATTATAGAAAAAGATTAGGTATGTAGATGTGTTGAACAATTTAAATCTTGAACAGAGTCCTGAAAGGAGAAAACATTTTTCAGATATCTAAAATTTGAAAATCTAAAATCCAAAGAAAAAACAAATCTGAACTTTATGTTTCAAAACATAATTGTCAAATTATTGCACTATTGCCAAAGAGTCTTTCTGACCAGATAGACTTAAGAAGAAAAAACTTTAAAAGACCAACAGCACCTTGCTAGCACATTGCTAATAAGGACTAATAGGTACTTAAACTGATGAAAGTGATTCAGACAACAGCATATTAACCCCCTACTGTGCCATGTTTTAAGCTGTTAATAGACATTAGCCTTTTAAAGAAAGACTAACACTTTATATTCCTTTTCTAAGCTTTTGATACATTAGTGAACTGTTAGAGCCACTTGCTATATTTGAATCTTATAGCTCAGTGCATTTTCCTGAATACTTCTGAGAAAAGCTCACTGCTCTGAAAGTTTAGATTCCATGTGTCTTTGACTTCTTAATGTAGCCAAGAAATAACTTTATATTACATTTTGATTACTATAACTATTTTTTTTAATAGTTTATTGTCAAATTAGTTTCCACTATAACTATTTTTTGTACAAGTTATATGAGAGGAATAAATGCTGATATATTTTTCATTGACAAAGAGAATATTAGATATAGGGAAAATGATTATTATGTTTGGTGGAGTTCTTTAAATTTTTTAAAAATTTATATATTAAGGCCAGAATTTTTTCAAAAATTTTCCAGTAGTATTATGTCTATGAAATTATAAATATATAATTGGTTATTTTCTATAAATATATCTAATTCTTAAAGATGTGGCCTCTAAATGTATGTATGTATATATGAGAAGAGAGGATTTTAAAAGGGTAGTTTCCTTTAAAATGTTGGAAACAAACTTCAATGCTGACTTCTTACAAATTAGAATAGTAACTTAAATTTTTGTTTGGTTACATTGCTTTTATGGCTGTTCTGTAGAGGTTAATAAATAGTTTTTGTCTGTTTATGTTTTGTGTTTCACAGTAATTTCAATATAAAGCTAATAGAGATTTCATTTGGTTTTAAGAACAATTTTGTCTTAAAGAAACTGTATGAAATAAATGTTGAAGAATCTATTGACTGTATTAAATAATGTGATGCATGTGATTTGGATATATTAATTTACAAAAAAAATGGAGGGGTTTGATAATTCTTTAAAAACAGAAGCTGAGTACCTAATTTGTTGTACAGATGGTACATTTTTTGTGATAACAGAAATAATGAGACATCTACAGAGTGCATTTTTGTTATTTCTCATGCCTATTCAAAACCAAGGGAAAAAATGAAGTAAAATATTTAATAGAGATTGCCTTATATAGTTTCTGGACTTATTATCATGACTGCCAAGTTAATATTTGAAGAGTAGGTTTAGGCCTAGGAATTGAGTTTATTATTGAAAGTAGTATTGGGGCATAAGAAATACTAACTTATGGGGCATAACTTTTGTGCTAGCATCAGTCTTTTGATTAACACCAAGTTATACTAGTCGATCTTCCTTATGCTGGGTAGATGTTTTCTATGAAGTTAAAATAAGATAAATCTCTTTACGTTTGTTCATCTGTTTTGAGACAGAGAGAGACAGCATGAGTGGGAGAGGGTCAGACAGAGAGGGAGAGAGATAATCCCAAGCAGACTCTAAGCTGTCAGCACAGAGCCCAGTGCAGGGCTTGAACCCACAAACCCATGAGATCATGACCTCAGCTGAAATCAAGAGTTGAATGCTTAACCAACTAAGCCACCCAGTTGCCCCTAGTTTTGTCTCATAATTAGAAATAATAGAAACAGTGAACAAGTCTTTAAAAAATTTTTTTTCAACGTTTATTCATTTTTGAAAGAGAGATAGCACACAAGCTGCCGGGGAGGGGCAGAGAGAGAGGGAGACACAGAATCTGAAGCAGGCTCTAGGTTCTGAGCTGTCAGCACAGTGTGTGATGTAGGGCTCAAACTCATGAACCTCTAGATCATGACCTGAGTCGAAGTTGGACCCTTAACCACCCGAAACAGTGAACAAGTCTTGAATGGCAAGTTTGAGACGTTTCTAAAGACTGAAATTTCCTACTGAGAACCAAATGGGCAAAAACTGTTCATTCTTCATATTCAGGTTTTAACTACTGTGAGAACAAATGTAATCAGTAAATTTGGAGACATCAACAATCAGTGCTTTCCCAGGAGTAAACATACAGAAGTTCATCCTCCTTTTAGTTTTAAATGGGTACCACAGCCCTTGAAAGTCCATGTCTTCCTTCCCATGGGAAAAATATTTTCCAGTAAGCAGAGTTGAACAATTTTGGTGAGAGAAAATAAGAGATGCTGACTGGTACCACCTTGTTAGCTACTGTATTGTGATAAATTTTCCCAGTCTGCGGATTCCTTCATTGGATTTATCTTAACAGTATTGAATATTTACTATGTATAAGGTACTATGCCAAATATTGACTACATTTCACTTGAACTTTGTTATTAAATTTTTGCCAAAATCAACCATGCACCATCACCAACTCTTAGTTGAAAGAGCATCTATAAGTGCTGTGTAACGCATAACATATGATATCCTAACCTAACATTGCATAACATCAGATGTTCAGGTATACTCATTGTGAAAATTCAAACTAGTGTCTTCCTTATTTGATGGTAAAATTGTGAAGCTAGTGATACTTGTAATACAGTGTTACTACTTAGATAAACTTAGATAAGATAAATTTCTACCCAAGTTATATTAATTTTAGTAGTAAAGACAGTATTTTGGATTCCTAATAAGTGTTACAGCATTGTTCTCAATTTCAAATAAATACTATACAAATACTGTTTTGAAATCAGTGAGTGATAATAAAAATGCTGTAAAGGGAAGGCAGTCATATATTGCTTATATAATTGACTTGCTGAATACTAATGTTTTCTACTTGTAAAATTTCTTCTCACTACCTCGTGCCCCCACTTTTAGCTCCTTTTTGCTTATTTTGGCAACATAAAAAGGTGTGGGAATAGCAATGTTAGTTGATACTTTTTTTAGGTTGTACTATGTGCCATATATTACCTAAGCACTTCATGTGTGTGTCATTTGACCTTCATAGTTCTTACGTGAAGTAGCTGCAGTGAGCTCTATTTTACAGATGAAATTAAGTAATTTGTCCCCCACCACCCCCCCTCAAAAAAAAAAACCCAGCTAGGAAGTAGGTAGACCCAGGGTGAGAGCACCTGTTGAGTGATCCCAGTGCATTGACTATACCTTTTTATACTTTGACAAATTTATAAAAGGGATAAGACTGACTAGATTATTAGGTATAGATAAATAAATAACATATTTTGTGTTCTAGGAGCTCGTGGTATTAAAGATGAAAAGCATCTAATTAAAGACAGTATGCTTTGTGAGCCCAGATGAGGTTATGACAAACTGCTTTTAGGGCAGGGTGTTTCAGCCTTGGCACTTTCATATTTTGGGCTATATACTTATATATAACTTGGGGGTTGGGGAAGGCTGTCCTTTACATTGTAGGGTTTTTAGCAGTACCCCTATTCTCTACCCATTTGATGCTAGTAGTTCCTCCCCACCCCCAACACACAAACATGTGACAAACCAGAATTGTCTCTGGACATTCTCAAATGCTTCCCTGGGAGAGAGAATAAAATTGCCCCTATTGAGAACCACAACTCTAGGATTAGAGAGGGCTTATCACATATGACATTTGAGCAGAATCTTGAGGCCAAGTGGAAGTCACATTCTAGATAGAGCTATATGTATAAAAAAACAGTGAGTTGTGAATTGGTATATTACATATGTGAATCAATAAAATGTTTGCCATGGCTGCAGTGTTTATGGTGTGTGCGGACCAAGGAGTTAGTAAGAGATAAGTTGATAACATAAATTAGGACTCAGTTGTAAATGTCATAGTAAGAAGTATATAGATTTCCTTTCTACAAGTATGAGGGAGCCACCATAGATGTGTAGGTGACAGTCTGAATGATCTACACAGTATTTAATTGCTTCTTTGCTTCTTTGTATCTTCTACGAAAGTAGAAATTCTTTCAGGACAGAGACCATGTCACTCTTGTTCACCATTATATCCCTAGTGCCTACCAGGATGGTTTGCACAACTCATGAAGTAGGAAAGACAAAAATAGGGAATTGATAGATGTGAAAACTCTTAGAAGACGTTGTCATGGCCATGACAATGGAACTTGAAGACCCCTATATGCAGAGCGTGTAATTAAGCATGGGTCCCAGCTACTGGATTGTGAAATATGACACTTCCCAAGAGCTGATGACAGTCAGTGGTATACAGGCCTTTTCCTGGATGACATGAGATTCCCCTAATGACTTTGGCCTGAGGATTCCCTCGTGGCCTTGCCGAACCTTCCAGCTCCCTTCTCATTTTTCTCTCTCCTGGGTGTTTGCAATGATAAAATCCTTACAAGTTTAATACCATGTTAGTGTCTGCTTCTCCAAGGACCTGACTAACACAGAAATTAAGTGACTTTAAAGGAGTACACAGATATTAAGCAGCAGAATGAGCTCTACAATCTAGAATTTAGGTCTCAGTATATGCCTGTAAAGAATAAGGCAGTAACTTTTGACCCTGACATTTATTTCTCCTAACCAGTCTTTGGAGTCTAATGGTGTGATAAAATATCATAATTCTGTAGTTGATTATCAGATCTTTAAGAATCCCTGATAGTTATTCCAGATTTTAGCCCAACTTAGAATTTTCTGGCTATTGTTTGTCATGTTGATAGATGATGATGTGAAATTGGAGAAAATATAATAGACAATGTATGTTTTGTTGAGGAATGTGTTAAGAGATCTTCTCAAATGGCCAAATATGCAAACAGTAATTTTCTTGGATTTCTTTACTTATTATCGTCACTACCACTAGTAACTGACTTTCTTTTCTGGGTCTTTTTCTTCAAAGAAATAAAATTTTGTTTGTGTTTTAATTCATTTACTGTCATTCTATCACACACAAGGACAAAATAAGGAACAGAATAGCTACGTTGAGATTGGATGCTGGACAGTTGTCAGACTTATTCACCATATTGGTGACTGACTTATTCTTGAATACCATTTTCACAGCTCATAACCTTCAGAATTATATTTCAACATAATTAAAATTATATTATGTGAACATTTTAGGGGGTATTTACTGTGAGTCAAATCCTCAAATATTAAGTCCCCAAATGTATGCTCTGTTCTCTTGGAGACTGTTGACATATAAGGAAAAATTGTTGAAGGCCTTTTACAAAAATAACTTAGATCCAACCAAAGATGACTAGCTTCTCTGTGAAGTAGTGTATTTCAAACTTTTCTGATCTAACCCAGATTTAGAAATATATTTTATTTTACATTCTGGCATAGTATACATATATATATATACATACACACACACACACACATACATATATATAATGCAACATGTATGACTGAAACAAAAGTTTAATGAAATATTCCCATTTTTACCACTTATGATGAACTGTTTTATTTCCAATTCCATTCTAATTTCTTTCATTAAAATGACAATGATCACAACCCACTGAATTGATTTTGGGAGTCATGAATTATTACAGTTCTGACTAATGAGTTACAACCAGCCATTTGGAAACACTCCTATAGAAGTAGCTGGTAACTAGAATCTATTTTCAAACTAGCCAGTTTAAAAAGCAGAATCACAGCCAAATGGGAGCCCTTGGTGTAAGAAGGACATAACTAATAGTTACTGAGTCTGTCTTAAGTATGATGCAGCATTGGACCAGGAACTATACTTATTTTATATTCACTACCATATTGTAGAGCAGTTAGTCTTCCTGTTTCACATGGAGAAACTGAGGCCTGAGAAAGACAGATAACTCACTTAAGACCATATAAATAGCAAAGGTCAGAACTAAGATTTGAATGTCTGCAAGTTAGTCTGTCTAACTCCAAAGCCCATGCATTGGCACCCATATCACTGTGTCTCCAAGTAAGTAACATTGCAATATACATGCTAAACTTGGAAGGGAATTAGTGACATTTAGGTGCCTTCAAAATTTTATAGTGGAAAATAACAATAAAAAGCCCCATTAAATGTGAGTTGAGACAGGCATAAACATTGACAAACAGTTAAATAGTGATAGATTATATTGGCTTTCCAGAGAGCTTAAGTTCTTCATGCCTCTGCTCATCCAAGAGGTAGAGGTAATATCCTTAAGGCTGAGATATATGGGCTTTTCTTGTTGGTAAGGTAAATGAAATGTTCAGAGGCTTTACTACTGCACCAGAGCAGATAATAAGGCAATTAGAACTGTTAAATTGATGAAACACCAGACTGGGATGAATTATGTCATGAATTGCAAAGAAACAAGAAATTTTACAGCAACTTTTGAGACTAAAGATGAAAGATACCTCAGTAAAATGAAGGAAAAGTGATAGTTAAGTTTAAAGTGCTAGATTTACTGACCTGAGAAACCCAACTAAGCATTTTAGGGCCAGTTTCAGAATATTATTTATCAGCTTTGTAAATAAATAGAAAAAAGTTGTCAGTTTATGCTGATAGTTTAATTTCTTCTATTAATAAAATGAATTTAAGATGTGTTTCTTCCTCTCCATTGTTTTCAGTCTGGAACACACCCTAGGAATCATCTTGTCCAACCTCCTAATTTTACAGATCTTGAACCTGAGACCTCGAGAAATTAAGCAGCTTATCCAGGTTCACGTTACAAAGTCAGGAATTAGAATTTGAACCCAGATTACCTGATTCCATTGGCTTAACTTTTATTTCACCTGAATAGGAACATTGATAAATGACTTTTTATGTAGGCTGATTTATGGAATACTGTCATTAAAATTCTCATCACATAAATAATCCCATTGCTAACAAATAATGTACTATTTGCCAAAAGTAGCTGAAAAATGATCACTAGAGATAGTCAGCCTTTCATTTTTCAATAAGGAATGAACAGCATGCTTTATTTGTTTTAACAAATGCATTGGGTCATAATTTCCATCTCAGAATCATCTGCAAATATGATTAACCATACCTGGAAGACACATTTCTTCTGGTAGATTCCCTAGCAATATGAGTCTTTTCATATTTATGTCAAAAACTTCAGGAGTGGCTATTGACTGTTGGTTTAAACAAACAGGAAAACAATTCAATTATAAGATATATCTTCCTTTAGAAAACTTCTTGGGATGCTATTTTCATGTTTCCAAAAGTCCTTTCTAGGTTCCAAAAACCATATATACATATACCTTTAGTTTAATGCAAACCTCTGAGTAAGGCGTATAAAACTGGCCTTTGCCTGTTTGCCATCAGCTAATGAGTCCATTTAAAATGCATGTAAAGTATGTACAAAATAATTGAAGAGTGAACAATAAACATATAAGTTTTTGAAGGACGAATTAAGCCAAATAAATTGAATGCTCTTAGTATGTTTACTTTTTAATACAGTAGAATTATAAAATTAGTACTCAGTGCAAGGAGGCTAGTATTTAATTTTCACTAAAGTAATGAATACTACTTTAGGAAAGTTAGATTCAAGTTAGTTGTAAATATGGACTAAAAAATTAGCAGTTGAATGATGCCAAAGTAGTGATGGCACTGTATTGAATGGGGGGCAGTGCTCTGCATGGTAGCATAGATGTTACATTAAATACAGTTTTATTTAACTCATATTAATTACCTGGAAAAAGACCTGCAAGAAAGTTCACAAAGGATGCCAAATTTAGATTGTACTTAGAACAGAGAACTGAAAAGAGCTAGAGTGATAGGCATGCCTAGGTAGGTAGATAAACACAGTAAAATTTCTTAAAAATTTAATCCCCTTGAGGGGAAAATGGAGCAGATTAAATGCATTAAAAATGTTTTGCTTCTAATTTGGCATTTGCCAGTCTGAGTAATCATTGAGTACCCCAGTTAACAGCCTGTTCATGTTGTAATTTTTTGTATGTATCAAGTGTACCAGTAAACCAAAATCCCCTCATAACATATAAAACGTAGATATATGATTTCATAGAATGTAGATGCCCATTTAAGAGAAAATTTTTAAGATTGAGCGATTATGAAACAGGAAATTATATATCACTTCGTGGAGACACTGGCTGTAGAAAATATTTTTAGTAGTGTCCCAAGTCGCTACTTGAGAAGACATTTTTATTTTTTTCTTCAAAAATCCTTTAAGGAGAAAAGATTGTAATGTTTCCCCATCTTGAATATTAAATTAATGAGTCTCTACCTAGAAATGACGTCTCAAGTCTTCTAAAAAACAAAACCAAAATTTTGTGGAAAGTGCTTTCTTGTCTGCGTAAACCTGGAAACCTTAATAAAGGTAAGATTGATAGGCTTGACTATATAAACATTATAAAATAAAATTTCTCTAGGAGAATAGAGCCAAGAAGAAGGTAAAAAGAAGAAAAATCAAAGAAAAATGACACATTAGGGAAAGCATTTACCAACTAACCACATGACAGATAAAGGATGAAGATCTAGAATATACAAAGAGTTCCTATAAATTAATAAGAAAGAGATGAACACTCCAGTATAAAAATCACTATGAATATAAACAGGAAATTTGCACATAAAGAATGAAGTAGGATGGATGACATATGAAATAATAATAGCACTATGAACTATGTACAGTTGTAAGAAGTTTATAGATATTAACCCATTTAATCCTCCCAGCTACTATTATTGGCAGATACTCTGACTATATTTGCTTTACAGTTCAGGAAACAGGTACCAAGAATTTAAGTAACTGAACTAGTAGAACCGGCATTCAAATTCAGACAGTTTGGCTCTAGACTATGTACTGTTAATGTCTTTATTTCGCTAAAAATCACAGAAATGCATGTGAGCACAGTTATAATATTATTGGTCACCTGTAATATTGACTTAGATGAAAATATCAGTACCAAGTGTTGCTTGAAGAAATGGATTCTTACTGTTGGTGGAAATGTCAATTGGTACTGTCTTTGTGGAGGTCGGTTTGACAGTTTATATCATTAAGTAAAATGTGCATACCCTTGACCTATGCCAAATACTATGCTAAGATTTTCATGTAGAGAAGATATGCAGGGAAGGGTATAGATGTAAGCACAATGATGTTCATCTCATAATATTATTGAATATTATATTAGTATTGAGTATGTTAATATAATGAAGAATTGGAAATAAAGAATTATTCATTGATAGGATATTGCTTAAAGTGTGCTTCATGTAATCTATGAAACACTATATAGTAATTAAAAAATACTTGGTGAAGGGCTATATGCATTGCCATGGAAGGACTTTTACAACCTATTGAGGTAGACTAGACTGAGATCACCATGACAGAAGGGATAGTAGTTACTTTGTTCATTGTCCGCTGCTTGGCATGTCGTAAGCATATGGCGACTACTGGGTGGTTGGAAGGGAGGGAGGGAGAGAGGAGAGGGAGGATTGGCCTACCGTAATGGTTCTAAGATAGGAAACTGGAAGCTTTCTCTTCTTATATCCTCTTAGTAACAGCACATCACTTGAATCCAAGTCCTTTAAAGCTTTGGTGTTTCACAGATATTTCTGTCAAAAGGAACAGTTTTGCTTGCATTAACATACGTATTAGTTTCCTAGGGTTTTCATGACCAAATTACCACAAACTGGGTGACCAAATAAACTAAAACTGATTATTCTCTCACATTTCTGGAGGCTGGAAGTCTGAAATCAAGGTGTCAGGGAGGTCATGCTCCTCCCTTCAAAGGCAGGGTAGAATCCTTTCTTGCTTTTTCTAGTCTTTGATGGAGTTGCCAACAATCTTTGACATTCCTTGGGTTTTGGCAGTTTAACTCCAGTCTCTGCCTCTATCTGCCTTTTTCCTTGTTTGTCTCCTCTATAAAAGACACCAGTCATTGGATTTAGGGCCCTCCCCAATCCGGTATGACCTCATCTCAGTGAATTACAGTACAAAGAACCTGTTTCCAAATAAGATCACATCCTGTGGTCCTGGGCAGACATGAATTTTGGGTAACATTGCACCACCCACTACAACATCTCAGCTGAATATAGCCCTAAGGACAGACTCTTTCTGAATATCCAAGCTATCAAGTTACACTTTAAAAAAAAATACCAAAAATTATTTCAATATAACTATTCAGACTGGCAATATTTATAAATTGTTTTATATACTACTGTCAATAATATATTCAAGTATTACCCAAGAAATTGGAAAGAAGATTTAACTTCAAAGGATAAAGTAAAATCAACATTTATTAGATCCTAATGAGATATACAAAGGTGTATGAAAGAGAATGGGTCCTGGTCTTATAAGACTAGACAATTAACTGATTGTATTGTCTTTTGCACAAAGAGAGTGTAATAAGTGTTAACAAGAAGGAAGTTTGGTCAACATTGAAAGTACAAAATAAGGAAAATCCCAAGTGAATTTGTCAGGTCTGTCCATCTAAGGAGACAGGGGCTTTTTGAGTATTCTTTTATTGTTTGTTAGACCACTCTGTCTCTTTTAAGGAAGACAGTTTTTGAACTTTGCTTTTTAGCATTGAAACTTTTTCCTCTAAAATAAATCTTACATAGATTGCTAGTATATAAAACAACAAAAAGCAAAGAGCCTCTGATATGCCTCCTTAGAATGCTAATGCTCCAGAAAAACTGAAAAGTACTTAAGTTATAAAATATTTTATGTATCAGATTCTCTTTTTTCTGGCTCCATACTCACCAATCTGTTAGTGCCACTAACAGTTGTGGTCCTCTTTGTATATTAATAAATTGGCATTTTAGCATTATGTATTAGCTTCATTAATCAACGCTCTTCTACCCTTAAAACATGATTCCATTCTTAGTAGGCTGACAAAATAAGTTTTGAGCCTAAGAACCAGAATGTTGGTTGTGATTAATTGACTAAGGAAGGAAAGGCTTTTTAGTGAAGACCTTCAGTAGACTACCTCCTGACCTCTCCAAGTAGAACACAACCAGATGTAGGCACCAGCTCCATGAGTCTTAGTTTTTTCTCATTTGAATTTCCATTAAAATTTTCTTTGTTTTTAAGCAGAGCATGTCAGCTTCATTTAACTTTAAAAAAAAAATTCCAATTTATCCTTGTTCTTTATTATAAATAAGGTAAAACCCCCTTAGGAATTATCAAGTTGTTGAGGCTTTATATTCTCAATGAAGTGCATAACTACCTTAGTTCATAAGTTTCTTTTTCCTCTTAGTCAGATTTTCGTCATTCCTTCTCTGATCAGCGTGCCTGTCTACAGCACTAGTTTCCCCCTCTCTAATCTGT